>NW_016806392.1:2089789-2122067 GCF_001698545.2 Rhinopithecus bieti | reverse complement strand
TCATATGATTTTTTTTCTATCATTTTCCAGTAATAATTATAGGGATTATAGCACTACAGCCAAATTTGACATTGAGGAATATTTATAATTCTTTACAAGTTTCCAAATTCTACTTTTAAATGACCTTTTAGAGTTTAATATTAATTTCAATATCTTAATTAAATTTCATAATCACTATTAAATTTCATAATGTAATCAATTTAATAACATAATTATGTAAATGAAACAAAAAAAATCATATGAACAAAAAATAGTATAAAATCTGGCAATGATAGAAGTTTATGAAGATAGTGGCAAGTGAAAACTCCCATACACTATATTAGGGAATGTAAATTGACATATCTACTTGTGGTGAAAACTTTGCATTATCGAGGAGGTTGAAAATGCATATCCTCAACTGTCCAGGAATTTCCCCTCTATATGGAAACATTCATACTTGTGATGAGGACACATATCTAAGATTTCAGTGCAGTATAAACACAGCACATTGTAAGCACATTGTAAAAGCCCCAGATACTTATTAAAAAGAGGATATAGCTGTAAACTGTCAAAAGGTATATAATGTAAAGCTATAAGAAAATTATGTGAACCTAATTTCCATCTATCAATAATGATAAATCTGAAGAAAATAATACTTTGGTCAACCTTCCCCCAGACAGATTTCCAGATATTACATTTATGTGAAGATTTTTAGCACTCAAGAAAATCACTAAATATTTTTTATGAATGTGTGCTCTGTGTGTATGTGTGTGTGTAAATGAAAGGAGAGAATTTTTACCCAATTTCAGTAAAATGATTACAAAAACGAGGAATGGGTTTGGTGAGGGTACAAAGGATTCACTAACAGCAATGCTACTGCAACATTTTATAACATTTTAACATTACTTTATAAAAATAAAAGTTATGGAAGAAAGTTAACACTTACTAAATATATTCTGTATAATTAAGATATGACATAAAAGTTTTATATACACTAAGATTGCACATGTTGCTTTTTCTACTTCAAACAAGTTTACATATTCTCTTCTTGCTTTTAATATATATTGTAAATTTGTTCTTTATATTTATTCAGAATGTTATTCTAGGCTTATGTCTTTTCTAAATTTGGTAAAATAATACATTCTTTTTGAAAATTATGGTGATGTTTTATTGTAATACTATTACTTGATACAATAAGAAATTGGAAACCCTCTTTTGTTATAAATTTACCAATCCATGTGGAAAAAGACATTTGAGAACCATTGGTGGAAAGCATGTTAATAACAGTTACGAGGAAGTATAGTAGTCAGGGCTACTAATAGGGAGTGTTGGGGAAAAACTGGAAAATTAAAATCCGCAAATTTTTAATGCCATCATTCCATAAGTGAAATATGAATGATGACCATTAGCCACAGGAAAAAACGAATAAACTAATGTTAGGTTTTCTAGTGAATTTTACATGTCAAGTGTTACTGACTTTCATAAATTACATACCTTGTACTTGCAATATTTAACATGTGACTGCATTTAATATGTGAAGATGAAAATCAACTCTTGACTCCTGGCAAAACTCTACGTATTTATTTATTTTATTTTATTTATTTTTGAGACAGAGCCTTGCTCTGTTGGCCAGGCTGGAGTGCAGTGGCAGGATCTCGGTTCACTGCAAACTCCACCACCTGGCCTCAAACAATTCTCCTGCCTCAGCCTCCCATCAGGGGAAACCCCACCCCCGATATTTAACGTGGGTTCTTTTCTATTTCCCTAAGTGTTGGCTGGTCTGATAAAAAAAGGGAAAGAGTACAAGAGAGAGAAATTTTAAAGCTGGGTGTTCCAGGGAGACATCACATGTTGGCGGTTTCCATGATGCTCCCTGAGCCATAAAATCAGCACGTTTTTATTAGTGATTTTCAAAAGGGGAGGGAGTGCACGAATAGGGTGTGGGTCACAGAGATCACATGCTTCACAAGGTAATAAAATAGCACAAAGCAAATGGAGGCAGGGCAAGATCACAGGACCACAGGATGGGGTGAAATCAAAATTGCTAATGAAGCTTCAGGCATGCACTGTCATTGATAACATCTTATCAGGAGACAGGGTTTGAGAGCAGACAATCTGTCTGACCAAAATTTGTTAGGTGGGAATTTCCTCATCCTAATAAGCCTGGGAGTGCTACAGGAGACGGGGGCTTATTTCATCCCTTCGGCTTCGACCGCCTCCAAGGGGGCCATTCACAGGCCTACCCTCAGGGGCGCATTCTCTTTCTCAGGGATGTTCCTGGCTGAGAAAAAGAATTCAGCGATATGTCTCCCATTTGCTTCTGAAAGAAGAAAAATATGGCTCTGTTCCACTGGCTCACCAGCAGTCAGAATTCAAGGCTATCTCCCTTGTTCCCTGAACATTGCTGTTATTCTGTTCTTTTTTCAAGGTGCCCACATTTCATATTGTTCAAACACACATGCTCTACAAACAATTTGTGCAGTTAACGCAATCATCATAGGGTCCTGAGGTGACATACATCCTCCTCAGCTTATGAAGATGATGGGATTAAAAGATTAAAGACAGCCATAAGAAATCACACAGGTATTGACTGGGGAAGTGATAAGTGTCCATGAAATCTTCACAATTTATGTTCAGAGATTGCAGTAAAGACAGGTGTAAGAAATTATGAAAATATTAATTTGGGGAACTAATAAATGTCCATGAAATCTTCACAATTTATTTTCTTCTGCTGCAACTTCAGCTGGTCCCTCTGTTTGGGGTCCCTGACTTCCCACAACAGCCTCCAGAGTAGCTGGGATTACAGGCATGTGTCACCACATCCAAGTAATTTTTTTGTATTTTTAGTAGAGACGGGATTTCACCATGTTGGCCAGGCTGGTCTCGAACTCTTGAGCTCAGGTAATCCGCCCACCTTGGCCTCCCAAAGTGCTGGGATTACAGGTGTGAGCCACTGTGCCTGGCCTATTTTTTTTTTTAATTTAATTCTTCTTCACCTAACTCAGAATATTACTGTTTCATGTCCCGTTGTTTCTGTAACATACTGTTTTGATACTCAAAGTTCTGTTACTTCAAATATTATGAGGATTTCTTTCATTTGCTTGTTTAACCTCTTCTCCTCCTCCTCCTTCTTTTCTTCCTCATTCTCTTCTTCCTTCTCCTTCTTCCTAATTGATAGATGATTATAAATTAGATAGATAGATAGATAGATAGATAGATAGATAGATAGATCTGTAAATACACTCACTTCTTTCATTGCTAGAGACATTACCTGCCTCAACAAAATCATCTAAACATTTATCTACTTTATTCATGTTACCTAAGTATCAGGCCCTATTACAAACTAAAGTTGCCAATTTATTCCAAATTTACCAACATAGGAGTTGCCTTTGAACAAGAAGATATCATGAATGTAAACAAATAATGATATATAATTCTGCACAGTAAAATACAAAGAGAACTAAAACTATTTAACCAATAGTCAAAGGCAGCAAATGGTATCATAAACAGAGCAGAAATAAGTCATTAGTTACAAATTTTCCCAGCTCTAACTCTCTGCCCCAAATATTTAGACTTAATACATATCTTTGCAGGTTGGAAGGATAAGAATCAGAATAGATGGTTTACAACAGTGTGAAAATACGTTTAACTGTCTGGTTTTACCCTGTAGCCCACAGTAAAGTACTACTGAAAATAAGACCCTAACTTAACTTATAACTTGAAAACATGGTGAAAGTATTTTTTTCTCTCAATGTGAAAGACAGTGGGGTATCCAAAACACCCAGAGACCCTCCGCTTTTATAGTAAACTTTTGCTCACTGTGGAGCAGCATCTAGACCTGTTATGCTGACCAGATCACCTGTATAGACAGACGAGGTTCAACTATTTGGTCTGTAATGGCTCTGCCTGAGTGCGGGTTGGACACACATTTCCGACGTTCTGAAATTTAGAATGACAATGCAGGGCTTACCAAAGTGAGAAGGACCCGAAATGTCTGTGGCCCTGTGTGTGGAAAGTGAAAGCTCTTTATACACAACTGGAGCACAGGATTCACTGCAGACAGCGCCTTCATGTGCTCAATATGGACAAGGAGGAAGTCATAGCTTCCAACTCCAGGCTTTCCCTTTTACCAGTTTCAATGCAATTGGTTATGCGCTCTCATCAAATCACCCTTAGTGTGCAGAAGGTAAAATAGCAGGAATGTGGCAGCATTTAGAAGTTACTAAGGAAGCAAAATACAACATCAGTGAAAAGGCATCATCATAGGCTAAGCTTTTTAAGGATTATGTGAGATACGTGCATGGAATATTCAGTAAGGACCTGGGTCACAATATGTGTGAATCTCACTGAGTCAGACTGGTGTCTCAGAAAAAAATGGATCCTTGTCTCACTTAACATTTAAACCCTCTGTAATTATTTCAGAGGAGGACAGCTCTTGCACATATTTGGAGGATATTCTAATTCTCTCAGTCCAATGCTTTTTGGCTACTTCATTTAAATTCCCATTCTGTGAGCACTTCAGAAAGAGCTATGTCAGCAATGGAGTCTCTACCAATTTTGCTTTTCTTGACCCTGGAGTTCTCCACTGTTCTCATCATACCCTTGTCAGTCTTGGATTGCTTTCATTCTCTGCTTTTTCCGTATAATCTGTTTGATGGCCACATCTGGTTAGGAAAGTCCAACTAGTCTACTTATCTGTTTCTCCACAAAAGAATGGCAGATATGGGCTTTTCCTGATTCTTCTCAAACTTATTCAGCTCTTAAAACAATCCTAATAAATGCCTAATTTCCCAGCTTTCCACCTCGTTTGGGATGTGTTCCAGATATTTAAATTTTTGATGAAATGTTATTTACATTGAAATAACTGGATTAGATTTTGGATCTCTATTTTGAACTTTTAGCTTACAACACGGTGTCATCTAATGGCATGTGTGACTCAAGTGTATTGAACAGGGTTCTCACAATTGATACCTGCCCAAATTGTAAAGGAAATCAGTGATATCCTGTATTTCTTTGCCAATCTTTACCAATGCTATGTAACTAATGACTAGCAAGCAAGACACATGACGAATAAAAGTGGGCCCAGCGTGAGCAGTGAGGGGAGAGGATAGCTCGCTCTTATGGTTAGGGGTGGCTGTGGCAGTAGTATAAGATGCTGTTGTCCTAGAGTCTACTTGGAATACCAGTCAGCTTCAGTGTGACCTATCACGGCTCGCAAGATGCCTGAAACTACCAGGGAATCTATGGGAATTACAGGTTAGGTGTATATAAGTATTTGATATAGAGGTCATCACACCTATAGAGTAGACTGGAAGCTCTTGCTACAGGGATTTTGGCATTTATTGTATTGTATAAATTTGTAACTTCTCATTTTCTTATTTGATGATGTTCTTTTAATTTGCAATCAACTATTTCAGTGACAATAAATCAAATAAAAAAGTTAACATTTAATTGAAAGTTGAGTTCCACACTTTAATTTTCTACAGAAATTTTCCAGTAAAAGTAGTATTTGCACAAAGATTGTTGATATATACAATCAGTTAAAAAGGAAATCTGTACAAGAATCATTAGTATCTACTGAATATCAGAAATTATTGTGGATGTAATGATAATGAATTAAGCTCAGCATTTGCAGAGAGGGCCTTTACACAGCACTATGAAGAATGATATTTTATTTAGAGAAAATATTTTCCCAAAATAATTTTACTCATTTTAATGTTTAACTAAAATACAGGTGACTATTTTGATGCAAAGGCACTATTAGCAAATAAAAACTCCAAAAACAATCAGTGCTACCTGTTTTACACTAGTTCCAATTGATGTTTCAAATAGAAAATCGGTAAAGAGAGTTCCAATAGTAATGGGTTCCATTTTTCACCAAATTCATAGAATAGAAGTTCACTCTATAAAATACAAAATATCTGACATTATACCGAATGTTTCTGTAAATTCAGTCACAAGTTAAAGGTAACTTTTTTTTTGTGGTGGCAACACAAATACAAACTTTCATGTAGCATGGATTTATAATAATTTTAAGAAAAGCATGGAGTAGAAATGCACTTTGAATTTGTTAGGGTTCAGGTAGTTAATTAACAGATACTGTGCTGTATTATCAGAACAGGACTGAAATATTTATTTCTTCTGGGAGTATTGGCTACCAATGGCTTGTAGCTGAGTTCCTTCCCCAAAATTTATCTGGTCAAAGGTAGCTGCCTCAGCCAAAGTTGTGACACCCTTGCTGGAGGCAGCTGAACTGTAATAACTGGTATCTGTGGGAATAAAAGGTCCCTGTTCCCTTGTCTCAAGAGGACAAATAATAAGGCTTATCACACTCTTAAAATCCTACATGCAGTTGACTGAGGCTTCTGTTGCAACTACATCAAAGCCCAACTTCCACTTCTAACAAAGCCAGTTCTCTTTACTTACTTTTCGATATGTTTTTCAAAATTCCAATAAACATCTGCACTCAAATCTCTCTATTGGTGTCTGTGGCAATTCAACTTTATAGTATAAAAGTGGTTTTAGGAAACAAATACTTACATGGAATATTGGAGCTGTATCACAAACCAGATAATTCACAGTGACAGCCCCATTACTGGTGGGAGCAGATAGCCCTTGGCATGTTGCAGAAGTTCACTGTGGTGAATTCATATGGAATGAAGTTGGAGGGAAATGCACTCATATCTCATGCATTTCAAAGGTTCTGGGTTATAGTGATTATAAGGACTATTAAATTGGTATTTCTTTGGGGCTACGGAAATACAGGAAAAAAACAACTATGAAAAGCTGAGGCTGATTAATCACGAACTAAAAAATAAATGTGAAAGCCAGTGAGTTTTTAAGAGGATATAAAAAACTTTCTGCAACATTCAGAAGAAAATAAAGAAGAAATCCGGGAGGTAATTTAATGTTTGTGATGCTCTAGAGAAATCAGCATTCTCAGAACCAGATGGTCTGCTATACTACTGTCAGGACCATGATTGGGAGGCAGTGGAACACTGAGACTTGTGATAGAATATCTGCAATGACACACTTGAGAACTGCTGAATCTTCAGATTTTGCTGAACTCTCTGGGCTTGAGGGCTCCATCTGCTCCTCCCTGTCAATGGCTAGTGCAGTTTCCTTGACTTAGAAGTAGATAGAACCGGCTTTGTTACAGCTCACTTTCCTGAGGTCTACACATTTCCATCCAACATGCAGAATAATGTCTAGTGTGAAGTCAGACCATGGAATGGATGTTCCAGGTTTGCCAAAAAGCAAGGGGCCTGTATTATGCAGAAGCTTCAGGACATATCTAATAAGTATTGGCAGTGGCAGGGGAAGTAGTTTCGAGATTGTATCTTGAGAGTGTTGGATCAAGTGGGAATAAAAACATTAAGTTGGAGAGTTTAGGGAGCGATATCAGCAACATGGCAAAATAGCAGGTCCCAAATTCCTACCATGCACACAGACAAAAATATTTAGCAATTATCCATGGATAAAAAATAGCTCTCAGGGAGCTCCAAAGTATAATTAAGATGGCGTAGCAGCTCAGTGAAGCACAATAAAACAAAAATGGCTGTATGGAAAAGGGTGAGAAGCATTTTATCTGCATGGCTGCATTCCCCAGGCTGGCAAACCTCAGTGCCAGAAAGAATCCCCTAAGCCACAAATTTCCTGTGAGGGGAAAAGGAGAGTAGGAAGACAGCAGCAGCATTTGCTAGCAGGAACTACATCAGGCTTTGCCGCCACCACAAACCCACACAAACTTTGCCACCAAGGATGCCTCCAGTCTTTGCCAAAACAAACTCCAGCTGCTGGAGTTGCTCAGAGCCCATGCTGAAGCACCTCCCTGGAGCCAGAGCTACCATGCATCCACCAGATTCAATATCAACATACCTCCTTGGAAAAGGAATTTTTCACACTTATGTCATCTGGATCAGGCACCATCATGCATCCTGGAACCAGGATCCCTGCACATTACCAGACTCAGTTCCACTATACACACCAGACAGCTGTTGCCCTCACACATGCTCATCAGTAAGGGTCTTTTCCTACCAAAGCCAGACTAAAGTTTGGAAAGGTGATTGCTTCTTCAAATGTGTAGAGAGTAATACAAGGTTACAAGAAACACAAAATAACAGAGAAACATGGTGCAATCAAAAGGCCAAAATAAACTTCCAGTAACTGATCTCAAATAAATAGAAATATGTAAATTGCCTAATAAATAATTCAATAGAATTATTTCTAAAATGCTCATAAGATACAACAAAACACAAATAGACAAATCAATGAAATCAGGAAAACAATAAATGAACAAGAGAAGAAGTTCAACAAAGAAATAGACATCATAAAAAATTCTGAAGCTAAAGAATACAATGACTAAAATAAAAAATGCAATAGAGTTACATCATACCTGATCAAGATAAAATCAGTGAACCTGAACACAAATTATTTCAAATTTTCTAGAGGATAGAAAATAAAAAAATAAATAAAAAAGGAAAGAACACCCATGAGATTTATAGGACACCATTAATCAAGCTGATCTATACATTGTGGGACTTACAGAAGAAGGAGAAAGAGAGTGAAAGGTAAAGAATGTTTATTTAAGGCCATGCACGGTGGCTCACGCCTGTAATCCCAGCACTTTGTGAGGCTGAGGCGGGCGGATCACAAGGTCAGGAGATCGAGGCCATCCTGGCGAACACTGTGAAACCCCGTCTCTACTAAAAATACAAAAAAATTAGCTGGGCGTGATGGTGGGCTCCTGTAGTCCTAGCTACTCGGGAGGCTGAGGCAAAAGAATGGCATGAACCTGGGGGGCAGAGTTTGCACTGAGCGGAGATCACACCACTGCACTCCAGCTTGGGTGACAGAGTGAGACTCCATCTCAAAAAACAAACAAACAAACAAACAAAGAATGCTTATTTGAAGATGACATATTGAGTATAGTGTATACTGCTTGGGTGATAGATACACTGATATCTCAGAAATCACCACTAAATAACTTATTCATATAACACACCACCTGTTCTTAAAAAGCCTATTGAAATAAAAAATGAAATAAACGAAAAAATAAAGAAATAATGACAGAACACATCCTAAATCTTGGGAAGAAAACAGACATCCAAATTTAAGAAACCCAAAGGTTTCCAGTTAGCTTGGACATAAAGAGGTCTACACTGAGACACATTATAATATGTTGTCTCACGTTTTTGAAAACTAATTAAGAAAAAAATTAAAATAACTATTTTAAAGGGCTACCAACATAATAACATTGTCTTGCACATTCATCAGTAACTTAAAAAGTCATGTACATTTTATTGTAACCATTAAACTTAACATGGCCATCTTTCCTTCATCTTGTCTTCACAGTAGTGGCAGCAATTTTCCCTCCTTTTACCAGGCCTTGACCTTGTGCCCTTGCTGTGTTAGTCCTTTCTTGCACTACTATAAAGAAATACCTGAGAGTAAGCAATTTACAAAGAAAATAGGTTTAATTGGCTCATGATTCTTTAGGCTGTACAGGAAGCATGGCACTATCTCCCCAGCTTCTGGGGAGGCCACAGGAAATCTACAATCATGGCAGAGGATGAAGGGGGAAGTAGGCACATTACAAGGCCAGAATAGGAGGAAGAGAGAGAAAGGGTAGTGCCACACACTTTCAAATAACCAGACCTAATGGGAACTCTATCACAAGAACAGCACCAAAGGGATGGTGCTTAAACATTCATGAAGGATTCACCCTCATGATCCAATCATCCCACCCCCAGGCTCTACCTTCAACACTGTGTATTACAATTTAACATAAGAATTGACTAGGGACACAGATCCAAATCATATCATTCTTTCCCTGGCCCCTCTAAAATCTCATGTACTCACACTGCAAAATGCAATCATCCCTTCTCAACAGTTCCCAAAGTCTTAACTCACTCTAGCATTAACTAAAAAGTCCGAAGTCCAAGTTGTCATCTGAGACAAGGCTAGTCCCTTCCACCTACGAGCCTGTAAAATCAAAAAACAAGTTAGTTCCCACCAGGATACAATGGGAGTACAGGCATTTAGTAAATACTCTCATTCCAAAAAGGAGAAACTGGCCAAAAGAAGGGGGATTCAGGCCCTACGCACATTAAAAACCCAGTAGGGTGGTCGTTAAATCTTAGCGCTTCAAAATAATCTCCTTTGATTTAATTCTTCATATCCACGGCACACTGGTGCAAGAAGTGGGACTTCCAAGGTCTTGGACAGCTCTTCCCCTGTGGCTTTGTAGGGGTCAGTACCCATGGCTACTCTCATGGGCTGGTATTGAATGCCTGTGGCCTTCCACTTGCAGGGTGTGACTGCCAGTAGCTCTACCATTCCAGGGTTTGGGGAACAGTGGCCCTCTTCTCATGGCTCCACTAGGTGGTACCCCAGGGGGAACTCTGTGTGCAGGCTCCAGCCCGTATTTTCCTTCAGCACTGTGCTAGTAGAGGTTTTCCAAGAGGGCTCCTTTTCTGTAGCAGGCTTCTTCTGGGACATTGAATCTTTTCCATATATCCTCTGAAATCTAGGTAGAGGCTCCCAAGTCTCAACTATTTCACACTATAAACCCACAGGCTTAACACCATATGGAAACTGCCAAAGCTTACAGTTTGCAGTTTCTGAAGCAGTGACCCTACTGGGGCCTCTTTGAGCCGTGACTGGAGCTGGAGCAGCAGGGATGTGAGGCAAAGTTCCCCAAGGCTGTGCAGGCCAGCAGGGCTCTGGGCTCCTCCCATAAAACCATTCTTTCCTCCTATCCCTCCATGCCTGTGATGGGAGAGGCTGCCACAAAAGTCTCTGAAATGCCTTTGAGGTAGTTGGCTCCTTTTCACATATGCACATATGTGCAGCCTGCCTGAATTCCTACCCTGAATATTGTCTTTTCTTTTCTACCACATAGCCAGGCTGCAAATTTTTCAAACTTTATGTTCTACTTCCCTTTTAAATATAAGCTACACTTTTATATCATTTTTTTGCTCATGAGTATGAGCGCAGATTGTTAGAAGTAGCCAAGTCAAATCTTGAAAACTTTGTCCTTAGAAAATTCTTCTACCAGATACCCTAAATTATCATTCTGAAGTTGAAACTTCCACAGATTCCTAGGGCAGAGGCACAATACCTCCAACCTCTTTGCTAATGCATAGCAAAAGTGACCTTTATTCCAATTCCCAATTAGTTCCCCATCTCCATCTGAGACCTCCTCAGCTTGGTCTACTATTGGCATTTGGTCATAACCATTCAACAAGTCTCTAGGAAGTTCCAAATTTTCCCGTTTTCTTATGAGCCCTCCACATTCTTCCAATATCTGCCTGTTCCCAGTTCCAAAGCTTCATCCACATTTTCAGGTATCTTTCTAGCAATACCCTACTCCTTGGTACAAATTTTCAGTAGTTTCCACTCTTGCCCTTCTACTAAGAAATAGCTGACAGTGTGTAATTTATAAAGAGAAGATGTTTAATTGGCTGGTAATTCTGTAGGTTGTACAGGAAACGTGGCAGCATCTGCTTCACCTGTGAAGAGGCCTCAGGAAGCCTACAATCAATGTGGAAGGCGAAGAGGGAAGCGGGTACATCTTACATTGCCAGAGCAGGAGGAAGATAAGGAGGTGGGGGATGCCACACACTTTTAAACAATCAGATCTTGTGAGAACTCTACCATGAGAACACCACCAAAGGGATGGCACTAAACCATTTATGAAGGATCCACTCCCATGATCCAATCACCTCCCACCAGACCCCACCTCCAATACAGGGGATTACAATTGAACATGAGATTTGGGTGGAGACACAGATGCAAACTATATCAACTTGCTAAATTGGTATAGACTATGTTTATCCTGTGATGAGAAAACTCAGTGATTCTTGCCTCCTCTATGATTCTGTTAATCATTTTCTTTTAGAATAATTTTATCTCACTAATATTCTCATTAACTGCTTTTTTCAGACATATCCAATTTTCTCTATTTAAAACAAAACAAAATAGGAAACACCACTCCTTCTTTAACCAAAGCATTTTCTCAGTTTGTCATTTTCTTTGCCATCTTAAATTTGGTTTTGTTTATTTTATTTTTACTAACATCTATCAATCTACTATTTATAATAGAAATTAATTTTAGCACACTCATTTACTTTCTATGCAACTCCTCATATACCTCATTTATTTCTGTTAAGGATGCTCTGCACACTGTCAAACTAAATATTCATTATTTTCAGTTTTCATGATTTTCCTAATGTAAATAATAACAACTTCTATTGCTTTCTCCACTGCCTAACTAAATCTTCTCCACCCACTCCTTCCACAGCCCACTATAGCATTGGTATTACCAGTTGGATATATTATCTCCTATGTACCCACAAAAAATCTGTTTTTGTTATTAATTCATAAGCTTATCATTAAATCTTCATCTTTATAGCTTTTATAGCTTTTCTGATCAGTGTCATATTTTCTATTTTCTGTTTAAATTTATAACTATATATTCTGCAGTTTCCTTAACTCATCATGTCTGCAACAGAGTCATTACATGACTTGCATAACCATCCCTTTCTTCTCACTTTTCTAATTCTGTTAACATTGATGTTTTCTTGGCTCATTCCTCCTATTTTCATATGCCTGCTTATGTGTTAAACCATGTTGGATCTTGCATCTCAAATTCATTTTCCCCTCCATTTCCAATATTACCTCAAGGGTTAATTGCTTCTCACCTGGACTTCTGCGTATATACGGCATCGCTACACTCTAGGAGATTTTTGTTATAGGATAGTAACAAATACACTTGTAATAGCAATAACTTTTGCATATTAAATAGATATTTAGGTTCTTGAGTAATGATAATGGGAAGAAGGTGATGTCTTTGAAAGAAAATCAAACAAAATCCATAAATATAAATAAATAAATAAATAAATAAATAAATCTATTACTGAAATATTTCTGGTGATGTAATAAAGTTATTCATTTTCATATGAAACTATACTGAAGAGACTGCTATACCAGTACTCTGATAGTGGGCCTGGAAATAATTATAGATGTCACAGGATCAGGAGAAATCAAATGCATCATTAAACAATAATTACGAGAAGCTTCACAAATAAGGTGTATGGTAAACGTGGTTGTGAAATATTAATTTTGATTTCTTATGGTTTGTTTGTTGGCTTGATAATAAGTAAGGTATTTTTTTGAAAAGCACTAAATTTTTGGCAAACAAACAGGTTCTTGGTTGACTTTTATATTTTATGTAGATTGTTTTCGGAATAGGAGTAATGAGAAAGTAGAAGTGAAGGAGTAAAGGCAAAGTGTGTGAACAGACTCACAAGCAGCCCATCACTTGGACTCTCTTCTTCTCTCCAGCTTGTTCCCTAGAGGTTTTTTGATTGCTTAACCAAGGACAAAACAAGCAAGGCATATCTGCGGCTTTTATTGGAAATAAAATTAAGTGCAGAAGACACTGGCAAGATCTCTTACAAACACCTACCATTTCAGAGAAGAATAGCTAGGGATGAGCATGTGATGGATGGAAGATAGGATGACTATGTTCAGTATGTTTTAACTTATGCTGAACAGCACAAGTTAATGGAAGCTGCCCCGCATAGACTCTGGCTGAGTAGGGTCAGCTTATTTCTAATGAGACCTAAGTATTTGCCTCAGTCTACCTGTGTTGTATAACAACATATACTAAGCTGGGTAGCTTAAAAACAACAGAATTTTATTTCTTGCTATCCTAGAGTCTAGAATGTCCACGATCAGCATGGTTCTGGTGACAGCCCACTTCTTTCATATATGGATGTCTTCTCACTTTGTCCTCACATGGCAAAGGGACTAGCCTGCCCACAAGGGCCTCTTATAAGGGCACTGATCTCAATCATAACTTCCAAAGGCCTTAGCTCTTACTACAGTCACCTTAGGGATTAGGATTTCAACATATGAGGGCTGGGTGGACACAAACATTCAGATCGCAGCAGTATTGGAGACCATTATAGACAGAATAACACAGCATAATTTGGAGTACTGTGATTTAGTCATTTACAAGGCTTTGAAATTGTTGTCATGACTTCCTTTGAGAAAATTTAGCTACATGAATCAAAGGCATAAAATACATGTATACTTATTGACTTGGCAATATAACTTATCAAAATTTATCCTGAGGAAAACTATGTCAAAATTACATCAAGGATATGTATCATCATTTATAATAGTACACTGTAAAGCTACATAAATATCTAACAAGAGAAGCCAGGCTACGCAAAATGGTACATTCACACATTAGCATAGGAAACACCACTAAGATTCAGCTCTCAAATAATTTTTAGAGATTTTGAAGAATACCTCATTTCATAATGTCAATTAATACGAGAACCAGATTTATCTCTATTGTAGGTTCAAAATTATATATGGTGTGAAGAGAGAGAGAGAGTGAGAGACAGCTGATAAAATACTTCAAAATGTTAGTGATGATTTTATATAGAAAAGAAACTCAGGGGTTTTGCTATTTTAATTCTAAAAAAAATATATTGCATTTTCCCAAGCTTACTTTATAATAATTGATGTACTTTATCATTGTACTCATGTAGTTTTACTATTTTATGTCATTTTAGTCTATATTGCTAATGTATTTTCCTTATTGTTTTGATGCTTTTGGTTTTACGTAAGTATGGTGGAAAATTTGATTTTTATTTTTAGATTAGAATGTTTATCAGACATTTTGAAGAAAGGAACAGAACAGCACAGCATACAAAAATATACTTCTAGCAGTAATTCAGATGGTTAGTAAGGTAGAAAAAGAGATCAATATTTAATAATGTTAAAAAACTTTTAAAAGTAGATCGTATGAAAGAAAAAGAAGTATAAGCACTATAATATTAAAGAATACTTTGCAAATTGAATAAAGAAACTGGGTTTAAGACTAAAAATATTTTCAGGCAAACTTAAAAAAGATTCTATCATTCATATATATATTAAACCTATATTATATATAGTATATATATTTAATTTCAAGGATAAAAAGGAGCTCCTGAAAACTTTTTTCAGATACATTTATATCGGTTTGCTATGAAATTCTTCCCCATCCAACATCAGATGAATATGAATCAACATTTATAGAATGAGCAGGGAGATGTCTCCTAATTTTCTAAAGTATTTCAAGTTTTTTGCATACAAAAAGGAAATATAAACATTTCACCCTTGATGAAAGTTGTCTTGTCTGTTCTGGATCTTTCATTTCAACAGAGCCTGTTACTGAAATTGACTGAGGATGATCAGCCTCATAGACACCTACCTGAATTTGAAATATGTCTCTTTCATTTGCTCATTCATTCAGTCCACAAATATTAATCAAGCCCCCGCTATGTGTATGGCACTATTTTAAGTACTGGGAATAGAAGACAGTGTAAGATGGACACATCCATGATCTATTGTTCCTTTTATTCCAGTAGGGAGACAGAGAAGTTAAAAATAAGTAAGTAAATGGTTTAATAATTTTATAAATATTTCGGTCTTGTCAAACGCTTCTATTTTGTACTAGATCAAGATAATTTCAAATCACTCTTATAATATCTAAATGGCGTAGGTTACAAGCTGAGGCTTTAAACTTGGATTCCTGAAGTATTTGAGTTGTCTCTAATAATTACTAGCTGTGTAACCTTGGGCAAGGGATTTAATCTCTTTTGTGTCTCACTGATGAAAGTAAACATTTCAAGGGTTTATTTCAAAACTTAAACCAGGTAATATATGTGAAGTGCTTAAGTCCATCCAAGAATATAGTAGTGTTCATAAATCCTGTTATTATTATTTAAAGGAATCTCTAAAATGTCACAAGATAACATGCATAATAATAACACGAAAATTAGAAAATAGGTTTCCAATGTTGTCTAAAGCATGTAAAGCAACATTTTAGTTTCACTCTTGTTTCCTTCACATCTTGGTCTAAATGGAAAAGAAATGATTTGATATAGGAAAGGCCATGAATATGTGGGCGGGTGGTAGCAGCTGTTTTGTCTCCAGCATGACCCAATGCATTGCATACAATTTAGTTAACTTACTCTGACATGAATAAATGTCTTGCATCTTGAAATATCATTCCTATGCGATTTGTATGCTCCAAAGAAAATGAAATCAAGAAGGTCAAGAAATATCATTCTCACACATCTTGAATCACAGCTTTCCTATTTATTATAAACATCGAGCTAGAAAATGCTACCAATCACAAAACCCCAGAAAAGAAATAAAGTCTAATGTAAATTACAAATGATAGGGTGTGATTCCATAGTTGAAATTGAGTAAAGAGTGGTGGAGAGTGCTGAAAGATTCATCACCAAGTGTCAAACGTGATTACACAGATGGCAGGGAGGATCCATCACATAAAGGTGTAGGAACTGGAAGCAGCTTGATGACAGAGTTTTCATAATTTGTGTTTATAGTCTTCTGAGTTCTAAAGAAAGTTTAGAAGGGTGATGAATTTTTTAACTATAAAGGATTTCAAGGAGACATCTCCTTGGTTTGTTCACAAGTGAGGCATAGGAGCTCACACATGATCTTCTAGAATACAAAACAGTCAGAAATGTCCAAGGTGTAACTGGCCTAAAGACATGACATTTCTGCTCTGGGGGGAAATGATGTTGGGTGTGCAGGGAAGGATGAGGAGGGGGAGAATCCTGGTGGATCTCTGTGCATAAGAAATTCTAAGGAAGGATAAGAGAAGCTCTCAAGGATGAGAACTGCAAAGGAAGTACAATAAAATGCTGTACTCACAGATAGAATGTTAGATATAATTCACACTTGAATGTGAATATCAGCTAACATATTGTGCCATGTAAAATCTTTTGAAGATGATTCAACCTCTTCAAGGTCACATATAGTTGATTAGGAACAATCATATTGCTTCACAGACCTGAGAAGAATAAATGAGTTGATGTATCATAGCCTCAGAGTACAATGACTCTCATATAGCAAGCTGTACATAAGATACAGTCATCATTACTATTGTTGTTATTATTGTTATTATTATATAAATGGATGTGGTGGAAGCACCATGGCCAGCTTGCCTCCTTCCTAGCAGTTACTGGGCTGGTCCTGTAAACTGGAGGCGATATATTCAGTCCTGAATAAGGACATTTCTCCAAACATTCAATAGAGGCAGAGTCTGTCAATTCCCCTCTAAAATGGCTTAATTTTAAAATACCTCATCTGACAACAGTTACGTAAGGCATTTTCAAAAGCCTGCCTGCTAGAGGACTAGCTCTTTAAGGGTTATGCCTGAAGTCTGGAGGTGGCCTGATGATTCAGGGAGCAGTTCTATCCCAGAGGAATCAGTATTTGACAAGCATCTGAAGTCCCAACTTGGCTCTCGACTGAGGTCTAATGATTTGCCTGATTGCTTTCTAATAGCTCTGAGATGAAGCCCAGAGGGCTGCTGGCAGGCCTCCCTGCACAAGCGCATGAAGGGTGCTGCACAGGTGACTATGCTGGCTCCTGGCTCACAGAATGCCTGGCTCAGCAGTGAGACCAGCAAAAGGCATGGTGGCCAAGATGAAGCACTTTACATTTCTTCAATAAAGAGTCCATAATTCCCAATAGTGGTTTCATTTCCCGTCTTAAAATTGTAACATTCCTTTTGTAATTATATTTCATTTCCTGGAATTTTAACTTTCCATTTTGGAAGAAATATATAAACAGTTCTAGATACAGATCTTAGTGTAATATTTTCGAAGATAAATTGACATGTAATGTTCACACAAAAACATTAAACAAAGGCTTATATGTGCTGTGTTACTACTAAAGATACATGTTAAATTTTCTATTGGGAAATAAATGTATTTGAGCAACAATAGCCTCATTTCACTGGGGATCCAGAGTGACTTCTGGTAATAGATTCTACCACTGACAAATGCATTTCAAGGATCTTGGGAGACCCATCAGGACACTTGGATGATTTGACCAGGTTCAATAAGAAACCACTTTTGTGTTTTCATTTTAAGTGTTCCCCAAGGTTGAAAGATCACAGGGTCACAGTTTCTAAAAGTCCAGAAATAAAGAAAAGTCTCTTCATGTCAAAAATAGAAATTGTGATCAAATTGTAAATCTTCCACTATAGGAAATTGCACTTTTGCTGTCACAGAATGATTTATTTAGCCTCAACATACATCATTAGCATTAATAGCTTTCTCCAAATGAAATAATAAATAATAATCCCAGCTTTCCAAAGTATTTAATAATATCAGATGAATTTTAAAAATTTCTTTCACTAGGATTTCTAAAAGTAAAATAAAAGTATTTTCCTAGACCACTGTAAAAGTCACAGAAATGATTTTAGTTGTCATTTGATTACTTTGGCATGTTTGGGACACTGAAGTATATTTACTTCAAATAGATTTTGATTATCGTAGCATATCCTTTTTTTGTTGTTACCCAATAAGAGGGTTTCTGCTGTTTTCCATCTGAAGCAGAGAGCTCTCACAAACAGTCTTAGTTTTTGATCATTTGTATATAGATGTGGCACAATAACTATAATTATTTATTTTTTTCACTGTCTTTAATGCAAGAAAAGTCCTAGTGAAACATCTTAGTGTACTGCAAGAGCTCAGATTGTTGGGGATTAACTTGCAGCATGACACATAATTGGATTTTATTTACAGTCAGTATGAACTTCCCTTGAGGTGCATTGTTTAGATTTATATACACAGAATGAAATTCTTTCAAGCTACCAGTGAAGAGTTCCTTGGTTAATGTCATCCTCCATAGAGACTAAATGGATGTTCTAACTGCTCCACCTTCTGTATGTCTTCACTTATATTCAAGTAGAAAAAAAATACTTACGATATTTCAGAAATACCATACTCTTACTTTCTGGGGAAAACTCAGGAGAAACAGCTCACTAATTTCAGCAAAAAGAGCATAATGGCATGGTACTTTCTAATTTTCACAAAGGGAAGTTTACCTTCAGCAATATACCAATCCCAGCCAGTTGTCAACTGACCAAATATAGGTTATTTCATGTGACAACCCATTTCTAGTGTTCATGAGGATACTTGGCATATAGCAGGGGCTCAGAAAATCCTTGTTACCTGAAAAAGTGGATGAATGAGCAAATGTGGTGAACATCTGTTATTCAAAAGCTTTCTGAAACCCCAAATTAAAGGGAATTAAAGGGATGTTTCAGTGTCCATAAACAAATTTCTCATCACTCATCAGTTTTTCCTAGGCTGCATTTGATGTATTTTTTGAAAATTTTTCCCAATGCAGAGCTTGCAGGTTGACTTTTATTCATTTATCAATAAATATTTGCAAGTTCCTGATAGTGCAAGAAACTATGTTAAATGCTAAAAAACTCAGTGGTGAACAGAGTATCTGTGGTGCCTGTCCTTCTGGATCTTAAATTCTAACAGAGGAAGGACAGGCATCAAAATAATTTATACATTTATGTTTGTGATGGGGGAAGGTACATAATGGCTTGTTGTGGTATCTTTTGGGGCTCTATGGTACGTTTGCTACTGGCAAAATTTTCTTGTTTGATGTCCTCTACAATTAAAGATGCAAACTTATATGGAACAATACTTATATAAAATTTCTCTTACATATCTTCCTGAAATCAGAGGGCCAGAAAAATCTCACTTTGGATTTTTTTTTACTTCTATAGTATTTTAAATAAACCAGTAAATTTGTTTCATAATATATTGTGTAATATGTATTTTTATTAAATATGATTAGTTTCAACATAGTACAACATATTTGTAAAGTCTAAGAGAGAATCTCTCAGCCTCAACATTATTGACATTTTGCATTGTTTGTGATTGGTGCATTCCCTAGCCTCTTTCCACTAGCTGCCAATAGCACTCCCCTATACCTAGTTGTGATAACCTGAGATGGTTTTAGACATTTCCAAGTATTTATTTAGGGGAATAAATTTTGCCCAGTTTAGAACCACTGGTATGAAGAAAATGATAAAATGTACAGTAGTATCTTCCCCTCCCTAGCCCAGCCTAAGAAAATTACCAATGCTATCATCTTTGTCTCTCCCACTCCCACTTAGTCTTCCTCAAAAATAATAAACCATATTCTTGAATTGTCTTTATTACCTTAATTTTGTCCATAGTTGCTTCGGGTTTCTTTTATTTTCTGTACATTTAAAATTTTGAATATATTTTCTAATTGTGTATGTTTTTATAATGTATACATATTGAATCATATTAATTATATTACTCTGTGACTGCCTTTCTTCAGTGAATATTCTTCCTGAAATGTCACTCATTTGTACTTTTGCATAGTTTTACACATGGTATGAAAGTACCATAATTACCTGTGCTGTAATAGACACTTGGTTTGATTCTAGGTTTTTGGTGTTACAAGTAGTGTTGTTGAGAGAAACAATTTTGTCTTTACATCTTAAACATTTTGAAGTTTCTCTACAGTAGTGGTCCTTACGTTGGGGCAAGTTTATTCATCCAGGGACATTTGGCAATGTGTGTAGGCATTCCAGATTGTCCTGTCTGGAGAGTGTGGCTGGCATCTAGTTGGTGGAGAGGAGGGACACTGCTAAACATCCTTCAATATACAAAATAGTCTCTACCCCAGCAAAGAATTATCCAGCCCAAAATGTCACTGGAACCACTATTTAGAAACCCAGTTCTAAGGCATATTAAGAGCTGATTTACTGAGTGGCAAGATACATGCCTCTGAACTTTATGGAAATGCCTAAAAGCTTCTCAAAGTGGTTATTATTTACATTTTACCAGTAGTGAATAAGATTTATACTCTCCATCATATGATAATGTAATATTCATATCTTCTATAAGACTCACAAAAGTTAACCAATGTTTCAGTGACTAGTGAAGTCACTTATGTTTTGTTTTCAGAAAAATGCCTAATTATTTTTATTTCTTTTGGATTATTTGCTTCTTAATGTTTTGTAAATGCTATGTACATATTTTGGATACTGATTTTTTCTGCTTTATATTTATAGTCTCCATGTTTGCATATTATTTTTTCATTTTCATAACGGTATCTTTTAATGAGCAGTAGTACTTGATTTTATGGTGCTGAGTTTATCAGTCTTCTCAATGATTTATATTCTTCAAGTTTTATTTAATAAATCTCTCACCCTAAGGTCAAATGACATTTTAAAAATCTTTATGGCTTTTCTTCTTACCTATAAGTCTCTAATGCACTGTAAATTTATTTTTTATATCGCACATGATGGAATTGTTTTAATTCATTTTCAATATTGAGAACCAATTGCTCTACCATTATTCATTAAATATTCTTGCTTTCTCCTAACATGCAATGCTAGCTTCATTATTAACTAATTTTCACTGGTCTCTTTGAGGCTGACTTTTCTGTTCCAATGGCTTTGCTATCACTCAGCCAGTAACACTCTGCATTTCTAGAACTATTATGATTCTCATTGCATTGTAACACACCCCCTTCACTCACCTTGTGCTTCTGCTTCAGGACTAAGATTTTCCTTCTAGGCTTTTAGTCCTTCTACATTATCCAGAAGCAGCTTGTAATTTCCAGTCTCCCAAAAGGTCTCTTGTTACTTTAATTGGAATTATTTTGAATGTATCAATTAATTTTGAAAAATGTTATATTTTAAAATATTGAATCTTCCTGTGCACCACTGCCACACCTAATGTATCAAGAAATTCTATTGGTTCTAGTTTCAAAATCTATCAAAAACTCTATGTTGTTACTCTGTTCTAAGCTACCATTACCTCACACCAACATTATGAAAATGTTTTTTTGACTTTTCTTCCAGTTTCCATGGTGAGCTTGTTTCTTTTACTGCGATGTTAGATTGTGTCATTTTACCTAGTCCAAATTTTCACAGGTCCCCTATTTCACTCTGAATGAATGCCAAGTTCCTATCATCTAGAAGATTGCACATGCATGGCCCTGGGGCATTCTTCATCACATACTATTCTCTCCCCCTCCCTCCTCTTTCACTGTTCTTCATCATGATGGGTGTTTGATCCAGTTTGGTTCAGCGTCTTTTAGTTCTTTTGTTTCCGCTTGGCACATCATTCCCCCAGACCATTCATTTCTATTTCCCTCACTTTGTTCACACATTTGTTTGAATGTCGTTATTCATTGAGTTGTTTCCTTTTTAAAATCCCTACCTCACTCTATGACATTCATGATCACATTACCCTACTCTGTTGTCTTGTTTGTTATTGACGTTTTGTTTGGTTTTCTTCACTATATTTATTATCTTCTAATATAAAATTTAAGTGGCTTTATTATTTAAGTCTATAAATAATATAGTCCTCATAAGCGTGACTATTCTACCTTGTTTGCTGTGTGCTTGCTATTCTAAAAGGTGCTCCACAAGTTTTTTTGAATTAATGAGCAATGGAGTAAAATACATTAGTTACTAATAATTATTTTGAAAATATATGAAAACAATAGTTGAGCTATTTAAAGCAATTGTTTTGTTTGTTGTTTTGAGGCTGCTCTAATTGTCCCATAGAATTTTGTTGGTTGTTTATTGAAGCATATAATTTGACCTTCCCAGTCTTAAAGCCTGAAACCTACATTTTTCTTACCCAAATTCCTTCCTCAGGAAGCTGACCCTAAGGCTCCCAGACCATATCAAAGAACTGAAACTCCCCAGATCATCACATCCAGACCAGAAGACAAACCCCTCATCCCTCATGATTACTTCACCCCTCCCTAATTCCTCTTTACCTGCATGTAGTTACATTTCTTCTTTGCTACATAAACCCCCAATTTTAGTTCATTAGCGAGGTGGATTTGAGACTGATCTCCCATCTGCTTAGATGCAGCACCAGATGAAAGCATTCTTCTCCAGTAATACTTGTTGTCCTAGTGATTGGCTTTCTGAGAGGTGAGCAGCAGCACCTAGACTGGTGTTGTGGTAAAAATTTATCAATCCTTACACTGCTTTTTTTTCCCCCTTCTCTTACTGTATAGTTGGAGTGCTACTGCGGTGCTTAATCAAAAGGATAAGGGCAGTCATATTTGTAATTTCCAGATCTTAAAAGGAATGCATTAACACTCATCAGTAAATATGGTGCTTACTACAAGCTATACTGTAAATGTCCATTATCAGGTTAAAGTATTTTTCTTTGTTCCTGTTTTGCTCAAAATTAACAGCATGAATTTAAATGGCATAGTACTGAATACTTCTTTTCTTCTATGTAGAAAACTATACTGTATTTTAAATGATTAACAATATTCAGAAATTATTGTCTAAACTTTAAGATCTCACAAAATGTATTAATCTGGAATTTATTTGGTGATATTTCTTTTAGAATTTTTTTCTATAATTATCCATTTAAAAAAATAATACCTGTGGTTTTGCTATTTAGATTGTGACTTAAGTTTGTTTGTATTTTGTGTTTATTTAAGTACAGATGGTCCTTGACTTACCATTTTTGGACTTTAAGATGGTATAAAAGCGTTAATTAGAAATTGTACTTCGAATTTTGATATTTTTGGTGGCTAGTGATAAGCCAAAGGCTAACACTCTCACAGAGTGAGCCACAGCTTAGTCAGCCATACGGTCAGAAGCCCGGATGCCTGATGCTCTCCAGGGTACTGTGCACTACTGTGAGTGTTCTGAGCGATTCAAGGCAGACGAGGCCAAGCTGTGATAGTCAGCAGGCAAGGTGGATCAAATGCTCTTTCCACTTATGATATTTTTAATTTATTATGGGTTTATCGAGAAGCAACCCCATGGTAAGCTGAAGAGCATCTGTATATTCTGCAATTTTTTTTTTTAGGAGGAATTTATTTCTTCAAAGTTTTTGGAACTTATTTAAAGAACTGTGCGATCTGGTGACTTCTTTCTGGGAAGATTTTCAATTAATTTTAAAAATTCAGTGCCTTCCGTAGTAACTAGTTGATTCAGCATTTCTATCTTTTCTTAAGTTATTTTAGTAAATAAGATTAGAATTTAACCCAGAGCTGTTCATAATATCTTATAATCATTTTTAATATCAACATTGTTTATATTTCTATCCTCTTTTTAAATTCCATATTATGCGTTAATTTGTTCCTTCTTTCTCTCTTCTTTTTTTGGGAAGTTTTCTACAGACTTTTCACTGCTATTTGCATTTTCAAAAACAAAAGAACATACATATACTTTGTTGATCCCCTCTGTTATATGATTATTGTCAATATTATTAATTTTAGTTTATACATTTTCATGTCTTTACTTTTTGGGATTAAGTAAATTTGTTTTTATCTTTCAAAGTTAGATGATTAAATCATTAAAATTAGTGTTCTGGCTTTACTAATATAAGTATTTAAAGACTACATATTTTCTTCAATGTACTCTCTTCACAAAATTTCATGAGTTTGAATCTGAGATGGCAGTGAGCTAAAACAAAACTCCCATGGTGGCCCTGTAGCTTATAAGTAGCAGAACAACAAGTGGCTGTACGCAGCCTGGTTCAAGAATTCATGCTCTTAATCACCAATCTATGCTGCTCATCATTCATCAAGCGAAAATGTTTACCAATTAATTTTACAGTGTACAATGTACAGATAAGAAATTCTTCTCAGCAAAGTAAGTGCTTAATGTAAAAGAGGAAACAAAAATATTTTGTCCAATCAATTCTATATAGCACCAAGATTAAGATCTCTTTCAAAGGTTATTCAATGAAGCACATATTATATTAATTTACAGCATGTGTTCTTTAATTGTAAATTTGATAACTGAAGTTCATATGAATATTAAAATTCATTTTCTACTTACCTTTTTTCTCCATAAGTTCTTGTATTTACTTCTCATTTAGAAATGACATTAGCTATTAATATGTTTTAACAAAAGTTCACATATTAGCCATTTGTTACTAAATCTCATATTTAGGAAGAGGAAATTACTTAGATAACTAATGGTGCAAGGAATTAAACTTATTCATTAGCATATTTGTCTATATTATGTATTGACAATGCAATAAAATATTCTAGACTTGTAAACAAAACAAAACCATAAATATATTAGTTTCAATTTTGCTTTTGTCAATAAATTGTCTTGAGTCATTTTTAATTTTCCTAAAACTAACAATTTTTTTATATTATTCAAGAAATAAACCTTATCCCATTTCAAAATACCATTGTAGTTTATAAGCTCCACAGATCAGAGGCTAAAATTAAAAAAAGATCAATTAAAAATACAAAGTGATTTGGACATTCTAATTTACAATTAGAATGGAAAATAAAACTATTTAGAGTTGATACTAAAGCTCCATTATGGATCTACTAAGAGAAATCTACATATGCCATGGTTGGCATTGTATCCAGAAAACTGAGACAAATAAAAATATGAAAATATGCCCTGAGAACATCACACACTGGGGCCTATCATGGGGAGGGGGGAGGAGGGAGGGATTGCCTTGGGGAGTTATACATGATATAAATGATGAATTGATGGGTGCTGATGAGTTGATGGGTGCAGCACACCAACACGGCATAAGTATACATATGTAACAAACCTGCAAGTTATGCACATGTACCCTAGAACTTAAAGTATAAAAAAAAAAAAAAAAAAAAGAAAAGAAAATATGCCCTGAATAATCAATCCCACTTAATAGGAAACTCAATTAAAGATCATGTTCATGTACAAAGCACAATTATCCAAGTACGTCCTATTTTAAGAATTATTGAAAGTGCTTTTAACTCAACGATGGGAAAAAAATTGTCTAATCTAATGCACCAAATTTTTTTCTTTGATTAGATGAAAGTTCCCAAAGTGATCAAATTGTGTGTGTGTGTGTGTGTGTGTGTGTGTCTGTGTGATGTGTTTCCTTGGTTATCAAAAAACTCAAAATGTGATTCAGGCCTCATTTGAAGAAAGAATAATTTGTTTGTTTCTGCTGATATGATTTTATTCCTTAGTTTTTATTATTTGAGGGAGTTCTAATAAATTTGCTTCTGTAGAGTAAAATATTATATGATTTGAAAAGATGCATAGGGTGTAATGATTTTGGGAATTTCCTGTATCCTCCGTATATAACTATATACTATAATATTAAATGTAGCATAGAGCCCTAGAAGTTATCACAGTCATAAGGAAAAATAGCCAAGCCATAGTAAAATGTAAAACATTAAAACTCAGTTAATGTTTGGTATCTCTACCCATAATTAACAAGTATATTTATTAAGAATTAACTTTATTTATTATGGGAATCTGCTAGGAGCTGGGATTTAAAGTTAAAAATTACATTGTGCTTTTAAGGAATTATACCAGTAATCAATAGTATGTCCTGCTTGTTTCTTGAAGAAAGAATATGGAAAAGAACCTTATCCATCAGTGACTGAAAGGAGTCCAAGAGTGGTTAACAGGCTTTTAGTCGATCTGATTTTTGAGATAAAATTAGGGTATCTTTTCAGATGAATTGGGCTTGTAGGAAATCAAGACTTGGAAGAATGGTTTTACTTTAGAATTTTTTACAGAGAATATTGAACAATGCAGCCTATATTTATGTGATAGATCAAAAAGGATGAAAAGATTAACCTTGGTTTTTATTTATTTATTATATAGAGTGAGGAAAGCAAAGTATGACATTCAATAAAAGCTGTTGCTGCAATACATGCGACTTTGTTATAAATTTACTATCATAATATAGCTGCTTTCTATAGTAATTGTTCAAGGATTACATATATTTTTGTTTGCTTGTTTGTTTATATAGTAGGCTGCCAGGAAACCTGCCATCAAATCATCTTACAAGAATCTTCACTTCTCTTCAACACCACAAGCCAGCCAGAGAAGATCTGTCTTTACTCGAATTGCTATTTCAAAATTTTGTCCTGTCATCTACAAGGCCCATTATAAGAATCTTTTAATAATCCACGATTCTTTCCTGGTTTCTGCCGACTGGAAATGACATCTTCTGCTTCTGAAATTTCATGCTAATCTGTGTTATATACCTCAAATTCATTGAACTTTGTAAGTTCTCAGAACATGTGAGAAATGAATGGGATCTAAAACATGAATGTGATCATGCTGTTTCCTTTCTGCATAGCTGTCAAAAATCTCCACTTTCCACTTAATAATGTTAAGTTCTACTCTGTGTAGAAACGGACCCATGATCAGGTTCCGATCTCTCCTGAAAAACCTGCTACTTACACCTTCTTCACTCCTAGTGTACATTCTTCCCATGATGAATTCCTTGAACCTCTTCCACACCAGTTTGTGCCACATACCACTTTAAGACTTACTCTGGATATTAACTTTGGAGGAATAAGCCTGGTCCTTAAACTCTCAGCTAAACCCGAAGACTAATAAGTCAAGACAAGGTCACATGGAAACTTTTATTTCCCTATATGTATGTGAGCTTGTGACAACTCATTTTATATAGCAAAACTGTAATTTCCATAATTTACACAAGACTAAAGTTAGACATCTAATTCCATCAGTGGCTTATTTTCCCATGCCTGCAACAAACTGTGAAATGAGGTGTAAAATTGGATAAATTTTAATGTCCCTTGTACCTCTTAACATTCTAGATTCTCAGCTATTTTCCACATTGTTATGAGGACAAGAACATTTTGAGAGCAGGTGTCTAAAGTGTGGAGCTGGGGAGGAGTGAAAAGAACTGTGTGACATTTAGAACACTGTAATTGGTAATGTCACCTATTTTAAATATGATTATGCACAGGCATTCACTTTGTACTTCCAGTGTGCCAGAAACGAAGAGAGAGTAAGGCAGAGGTGATCTCTATTTGGTGGTTCTCTAGTTTATTTGGGGAACATCAGCCTTTCAGAGCGCATGGTTTCTGGGTGCTAATGAGTTTGTGCAGCACAGCATAGGCTAACAGTTCCACAGGCTGAGCAACTGCTACATTAAGGTCTCTAAGAAAAAAATGAAAATTTCAAATTAAAAATATCTTCTCCTTGTCCTCAATTAACACCAGAGATATAGGATGGAAAAAAAAGTTTAATATGGGAATTTAGTTTACTGATGAATTAGTAGGAAATATTTACTTACTGAGTTAAGATTCCTCAAGGTAATGCAAGTATCTGCCAAAATTACCTGAAATAATATTCATAAACTCACATTAGGCTAGGAGCAGACAGAAGATGCTATTTTCCCTTGCTTAGAAGTTCCATAAGGTTAACCACCCACACCTTCCTTATTCAAGAAGCAATACTTTCAAGAAAGTTTCATAAGAAAGTGCTCACAGGACAAGCTAGTAAGAGTGGCTAGGGAAGAGAAGAAGCCAAGAAAATATGCAGTTTTTGCCAAAGTCTCTGTCTGAACTATCTCCCACTGGTGAACTCTGGACTGTAAATTCTACCTGAAAGTGTGGCACAACTCAAAGAAAGAGATCTGGGTTTTCATATTATCACATAAACATGACATTGACTAAAGATCGTGGTGGTTAGGTGGAAAGGGGAACAGATGAATTTCCAAGCATTTTTGAATCTCTACTTGTATGAACTGCAAAATCTCTCCAGTAACCTACAGACCTTCTTTTAATGACAATTGCACATGCAGGCCATAAGAAATAAAATGACCCCAAAACTAGAGGTTGTTTTGACCACAGGATGGTCTAAAGTAATCCAAAGAGATTTGGGTGGAATGCTAACAATCTTGCTATGTAATCCAGGGCACAGACTATTTATTAGATATAACTGGCATTTGATGCATATTTTTAGAGTAATAAATAAATGCCAACTCTGAAATTTATGTTGGTAAGTAAGTGTCTGTGATGGCTAATTTTATGTCAAGTTGATTGGGTCACCAAGTGCCAAGATATTTAGTCAAATATTTTTCTGGATATATCTGTAAGGGTATTTGAGGATGAGATTAACATTTAAATAGGTAGACTACATAGAGCAGATTGTCTTGAATGTGGGTGGGCCTCATCCAATCATTTGAAGAACTGAATAGAGCGAAAAGGTTGACCGTCTCCCATGAAGAGAGAATTCTTCTTGTCTGACAGTCTTTGAACTGGACATCAACTTTCTTCCTGACATTAGATTCAAACAGAAACTTTGAATCTTCCAGGGATGAGTCTTTGGGCCTTCAGCCAATAATTTTACCACTGGCTCTCCTGGTTCTTAAACTTTGGGACACAGACTGCAACAACACCTTCAGCTCTCCTGGGTCTCCAGCTTGCCAGCTCACCCTGTAGCGCTTGGGACTTGCGAGGCTTCATAATCATCTAAGCCTATTCTTTATAATACATTGCTAATCCAATCCCTGTATGTTCTTGTCATGTTTTCATTACTGTGACCTTAGCAAAACCATTTGATGTATAACAGATAGCCACATATGAGTGTTTAAGATTCTGAGAGGATAGAGACACCAGAGACTATTATGATGACTATTATGAGTATAGTATTAAGAAACTAAAATATGCTCCTTATCAGGAATCCTCAGGAATCAAAACAGTTAGAATCAAATATATTAACAATGATCTAGATTATAGTAATATAATCTGGATTAAGCAGCAAGGTTTTCAGGATCAGATTAATATATGATCCAAATATGTTAACAATGATCCAGATTTCTCACAACTGAGTTTCTACTATATTAGACATATTTCTTCCAGTGTAGCCAGAGGTGAGCTATTGCATGCACTTCCTCTCTTGAGCCAAAAAAGAGACCGAAGCAATCACTTTTTCTAAAACAACTTCTGCAAGAGAATGTGAAAAAGTTTGCTGAGCAACTATAGCCTTTGAAGTACACTGTCATAGTACCTAATGTTTGAGAAGGATTTCTATTCTCCTTTATATTTATGTAAAGGAGCCAGTGAGAAGCATTCTACCAAAAGACAGCCATGTAGTTGGAGTTATGTCTGCCAGAAAACTCCCTTTTATTCTATAGTGCAAATTAAAAGGTGTAGACATATTTTAGTTATTTCCCATTTATGAAAATATAGAATTGCCCATGTACATGGCTGAACATTAAATTCTGCACAGAAAAAAGTAAATCTAAAGGGACAGAAAGACCAGTTTTCTGTGGGATGCCTTGTGTGTTAGTCACAAGCAGGGAAGCACTAGTGATATTTGTCTTAGTCTCCATTATCAAATCATTGCACAATCGCACCTGGATTATCAGTGAAATTTTTAGCAGGGTGAAACAGAGGATTTCTGATTATCTAAGGATTTAAGTTTAACATGGTATCTCTGCCAATTCTGTTATCCAGTATGTGGCAACAAATAGCTCTGTTGAGAATGACAGAATGAAGAGGTTCAATGACCCATTCGATTCTGCAGTCAGGCATCTTGAACAGAAAGAGTTGAGCGGGAGGACCCTAGGCAGTTCTCGATGCTATTACTGATTCTGGGGCAGGGCTCTATCAGACATCCTACAGGCATCTGAGAAAGCAGATTTGCACAGATAGTTATAGATTGTGAGGCCAAATTCTCTGAAAGTTGTGTTTCTGAATTCTTAATATCCCCCACTATGGCAGAAAAAATGGAAAAATTTTCTACATATGGGAAATTTTCCACATATGAAAATCAAAGAAGTAAAATATAAGTCCTAAAGCCTGTTAACTGGAAACTTTAGACAAATTAAATTTAGCAAAATTTATCTGAGCAAAGAATGATTCATAAGTCAGGCAGCACTCAGAATCAGGAGAGCTTCAGACAGGTCCACCCAGTCACATGGGCAGGCAGTATTTATAGACAAAAAAAAAGTGTGATGCAGAAAGGCTTGATTGGTTATGACTCAGCACTTGCCTGATTAGGCCATGTTGTGGTGAGGCAGTGACTTCATATGGACAAGGCCTGATCAGTTCGCAGCCTGTGATTGGCAGAAGCTCAGCTGCTGTGATTGGCTGAGACTCAGCTACTTGTTATAAGGATATATTCTTAAAATAGGTTGAATGTTGTTTATGTATTAAAGATGCAGTTTACTATGTATGATGGCAGCTTTAGGCCTAATTTAATTTAAAGTAAGAAGTTCAAGTCTAAGAAAAAGAATACTATTAACATTTTATATTTTTTGAAAGGTAATTCTGTGACATTGGAACATGAACTAATTTAATTAATGGAACATGTATTTTTAATGCAATATATTCCCTCTGAGGTTTCCCCAAACTGTCAAAATTGATTTCTTAGCCTCACAGCATTCCACATGAGTTACATATTCTGAATTTAAATGTATCCCAGTTAAATGCAATGCTATGATTTATCTAAGGAAAAGGGTATCTAAGTATCTAAGAAAAAGGTGCAGCTGACCAGCGAGAGCTGAAGCAGGGTGAGGCATCGCCTCACCTGGGAAGTGCAAGGGGGAAGGGAATCCCTTTTCCTAGCCAAGGGAAACTGAGATACACAACACCTGGAAAATTGGGTAACTCCCACCCTAATACTGCGCTTTACCAAGGGTCTTAGCAAACAGCACACCAGGACATTATATCCCACACCTGGACAGGGGTCCCATGCCCATGGAACCTCCCTCATTGCCAGCATAGCAGTCTGAGATCCAACTGCAAGGTGGCAGCGAGGCTGGGGGAGGGGCACTCACCATTGCTGAGGCTTAAGTAGGTAAACAAAGCTGCCTGGAAGCTCGAACTAGGTGGAGCCCACCACAGCTCAAAGGGGCCTGCCTGTCTCTGTAGACTCCATCTCTGGGGACAGGGCATAGCTAAACAAAAAGCAGCAGAAACCTCGGCAAAGGTAAATGCCCTGTCTGACAGCTTTGAAGAGAGCAGTGGATCTCCCAGCACAGAGATTGAGATCTGAGAACAATCAGACTGCCTGCTCAAGTGGGTCCTTGACCCCTGAGTAGCCTAACCAGGAGACATCCCTTACTAGGTGCAGACCAACACCTCACACCTCACACAGGAGGGTATAACCCTGAGACGAAGCTTCCAGAGCAAGAATCAGACAGCAACACTCTCTGTTCAGCAGTATTCTATCTTCTGCAGCCTCTGCTGCTGATACCCAGGCAAACAGGATCTGGAGTGGACCTCAAGCAAATTCCAACAGACTTACAGCTGAGGGTCATGACTGTTAGAAGGAAAACTAACAAACGGAAAGGACACCCACATCAAAACCCCATCATTTCATCACCATCATCAAAGACCAAAGGCAGATAAACCGCAAAGATGGGGAAAAAGCAGGGCAGAAAAGCTGGAAAGTCAAAAAATCAGAGTGCATCTCCCCCTCCAAAGGAATGCAGCTCATCACCAGCAACGGATCAAAGCTGGACAGAGAATGACTTTGATGAGTTGAGAGAAGAAGGCTTCAGTCAATCAAACTTCTCAGAGCTAAAGGAGGAACTATGTAACCAGCGCAAAGAAACTGAAAATCTTGAAAAAAGAATGGAAGAATGGATAACTAGAATAATCAATGCAGAGAAGGCCATAAACGAACTGACAGAGATGC
>NW_016806392.1:2081304-2086775 GCF_001698545.2 Rhinopithecus bieti | reverse complement strand
GAACAGACATTTCTCAAAAGAAGACATTCATACAGCCAACAGACACATGAAAAAATGCTCATCATCACTGGCCATCAGAGAAATGCAAATCAAAACCACAATGAGATACCATCTCATACCAGTTAGAATGGCAATCATTAAAAAGTCAGGAAACAACAGGTGCTGGAGAGGATGTGGAGAAATAGGAACACTTTTACACTGTTGGTGGGATTGTAAACTAGTTCAACCATTATGGAAAACAGTATGGCGATTCCTCAAGGATCTAGAACTAGAAGTACCATATGACCCAGCCATCGCATTACTGGGTATATACCCAAAGGATTATAAATCATGCTGCTATAAAGACACATGCACACGTATGTTTATTGTGGCACTATTCACAATAGCAAAGACTTGAAATCAACGCAAATGTCCATCAGTGACAGACTGGATTAAGAAAATGTGGCACATATACACCATGGAATACTATGCAGCCATAAAAAAGGATGAGTTCGTGTCCTTTGAAGGGACATGGGTGCAGCTGGAAAGCATCATTCTGAGCAAACTTTCACAAGAACAGAAAACCAAACACCTCATGTTCTCACTCATAGGTGGGAATAGAACAATGAGATTACTTGGACATGCAAACGGGAACATCACACACCGCGGCCTACTATAGGGAGGGGGGAGGGGGGAGGGATGGCACTGGGAGTTATAACTGATGTAAATGACGAGTTGTTGGGTGCTGACGAGTTGATGGGTGCAGCACACCAACATGGCACATGTATACATACGTAACAAACCTGCATGTTGTGCACATGTACCCTAGAACTTAAAGTATAGTAAAAAAAGAAAAAAAAAAAGTGATCACAAGAAAGTAATAAAAATGCAAACTAGTGTAGAAAAGCAGTCAATGCCTCCTGATCCTACATCTTGTGGCTGAATGCCATTCTATGGAATGATTCTCTTTTCTTCTTAAAAAGAGAAGCACTCCACTGATAATCACATATATCCCTTATGATTTTAAAATCCAAATTACCAAATGCTAATAGAGAACATACCCTTATAGTCTCATCATCCTTAATGCTTTTTGTTAAGAATATTTTCTTATGTGGGAAATTGGTTGTTTTAATAACTGATGACATGTCCATGTAGTTTAGAAATGCAATCAGTGCTAATATTGACTAACTGCTTCCTACATGCCAGACCCTGACCTAAGGATTTTATCTCCTAACTCATTCATTCTCTTAATAATGTTGTACAGGATGTGCTATCATTATTTATTTTTCTGTAAACTACCTTTAAAACTTTATATGGACATGATATAAAAAAGAATTTTCATTAAACTAAACCATACTCCTAGGTCTCAGTTCTCTACCTACACCAGAAATCTTGATTGAAAGTGCTGGAAATGACCACGAAAATGATGAAAATTACTATCAAGGTGTGGTTGTCACAAGGTGCTGAGCTTTCCTTACCTTGATCAACACTAGAGGATTTACTAGTTATTGAGCTGACCATAAGAAGCAGAATTTTTGTGGTTATCAGCCTGATGAATACTTGAATTGGTAATCTCAGTAGTAACTTTATGACACTCCAGGTATGAGAATTGGCAAAAATGTTTCTCACCATTACATAAGTAGAGTATAAGAAACTAGTAAGATAGTAAGGCCTAATATCTGTCTTTCCCTTCAGTCTGGGGTCCGTATTAGTCAGGGTTCTCCAGAGAAACAATCATCAACCAGATATAGATGTTACATAGGTAAGTAGGTAGGTAGATAAATAGATAGATAGATAAAGTGGGAGAGACAGATAGAGAGATTTATTAAGAAATTTGCTTCCTCAGTTGTGGAGGCTTAGCAAATCCAAAACCAGCAGGATAGGCCTGAAGGCTGGAGAACCAGGGAAGAGTTGTTATCGGAGTCCGGAGGCCACCTGCTGGCAGAATTTCTCCTGGCTCGGGGATAGTCAGTCTTGGTTCTAGCCAGGACTTCACCTGATTGGATGAAGCCCACTTACACACTGGAGGGTAATTTGCTTTACTCAAAGTGTATTTAAATGTTAATTTCATTCAAAAACTTTTTCAGAGAAACATCCAGAAAAATGTTTGACCAAATATCTGGTCAGAGTGGCCAAGCCAAGTTGACACATAAAATTCAGCATTACAGGACCTATGTAGATAACAGGTCAGAGGATTTCTCCTTCACTGATGCTGAATCCAAGGAAAACAGAAACTAGAGTATTGTGGATAGTATTTCCATTATCTTTTGTGCAAGATTGTGGTTGTAGCACATGAAAAGACAGAGTTGGCACTTTGTAATATGTATGCAACAGGTTATATGAATTGTTTATGTCAACTTGGCAATAGCATACATCTGTATATACTGTGCAGATGCACTCAGACTGAGATTTGCTTTTATTTTAACCAAAAATTGAAATTGTGGGTATTAGATCACTCATGTCTACCACAATCTGGCAGCTAACATTATAGAAAAACCAAGACTTATGCCAGTCAAATTGGTTTTGGAGAGTTTATGATACTTATCATTGTTTTACAGACCTGGCAAGTGAGGTTAACCTGGAGAGGTTAAGTAAGTTGGCCAATGTATGAAGCTAATAAATAGAAGTAGCAAGATTTTAACACTGGCTATAAGCTCTAGCATCTACAATCTTGTTAGAACTGCCTTTTACAAGAACATATACTGACAAGGGAAAACATTCACAATAAATTTTTAAATCATAATTGCAAGTTACAACGTTTTATTAAATTAAAATCCAGAAATGTTAAGAGACATTATCTCTGTATCAAAGGGATTAAGAATATTTAAAGTGTTTTTATTCTTCTTTGTATATTCTAAATTCATTATAATGGACATGTATTTCTTCTAGCATCAGCATATCAAGTGAAAATTACCTTAAAATAAATGAGTTTTATTTCAATTTAAAAAATGTGCAAAATGAGCCACAAACTCCTACTTTTGTTATAGAAAGGCATTTCTAAAGTGTGAGAGAAGATGAATAGTTAATATAGGGACTTTTATCTTGGGCAAAGTTTTGATTAATTACTGTAGAAGTCCTGCTGAATATTTCTACTGTGAGGAGGGCTTCGTTTGTTTAAGATAAGTGTTTAAATATTTTCTGCTAGAGATAGCCGGCAGCCAGGCAGGTACCTACTACTTGTGTTACAGTTTGGCTCTGATTATAATTGAAAATCCCAGGGCTGAAGAGGACCACGGAAGGGCCCTTGCCCAAGTGGATGTTTTCACTCGGGCCTTGGCTGGCGTGTAGGAAAGGTCTTGCTCATATTCTCTCAGAGGAGGACTTTAGTTACAGGAAAACACCTTTGCTAAATGATTTATAGTCATTCTGCTTAATTTCAAGGACATAAATATATTTCCTCAACGTTTTAACTCAATTTAACAAAATTATGTATGGTCGTCGGAGAGGGAAGTTGTTATTCCTGAATGTGTGATTTGTCATTTATATTTTAAAATCCTTTGTTAATACAGAAAAACATTTCTCATGTACCCATAATTACATGACTTCATATAATTATATGCTAAGCAATTTAATCAGATTATTTTATAAATTGTAATATAGGAGAATTTGGAAAACTTTCCATGACCGATGACAGCATTTTTGACCTTGACTTCAATCACAGGGTTCCGTAGTGTGAAAACATGCTGACTTCGATTCCATATGTACCTTGTACACAATTCCTTAAAACAGAACTCAATAGAATTATCCTAGATTTATAATATGCTCATTTTTGGGGATTGCTTTTCCGGATTTGTATTATATCTTTTCAAAGTTTTAAGAAAATTTTGTCATTTATATACACAAAAAATTATGTTTTTGGCACACAGTTCTAGGAAATGTTACAAATGCATAGATTTATGTCAGTAACACCGAAGAGAGGATAAGAACAATTGCAGCACCCCAAAATTCCTCATGGTACCCCAACCCTTACCCTTGCCAACCATTCATCTGTTCTCTGTTTCCATATTGTTTTTCATTATGCAATTGCCTTTTATTTTGTACCGCTTAAACCTTTTCTTAGATCAGGCATAGGAAGAATAAAATGCAAAATAGATGGGAATAAACTCAGAAGAGCTTTTTATATGAACTTGAGACAAAAATACATGTTACTTGCCACAAAGAACAAACATAAAATGAAAACAGTGTCCTGACTCCACCACAGGTTCCAAAACTTGATTAAAATTGTTATTGGCATTATAGTACCATAACCCTGCAATTACATTTAATCACCTTTAATGTGTTGAATACAATGTGCAATTATTGTTGCTGTTGTTTAAAAATTATTTCTGAGATAACAGTAGTTTCACATCCAGTTGTAAGAAATAAGACAAAGATATCACTTGACCATTTGTGTAGTACAAAGAATAACAAAGTCTGATATAACTTTCATAGGCCAAGTTGACAAGATGCAAAGGGGAGTGAAAATTGAGAAACCTCCTAACTACGATAGGCAAGAGAAATTTTATAAATTTATCTCAGTGAAATCTTCATGTGCCTGTAAAATATCTTACCCCGCATATGTTTGCATGCATAAAGAAAAAAATACTCTCACAATATTACAAAGCAAAAGTAGAATCTACTGTATGACTTAGATCAAAACAATTTGTAAATGCTTTGCAGCCTACTAGAATCTACTTAGTCACTCTGTAATTGAAATACTTGAATAATTTGAATAATTTAGTAATTGTAATGATTGAATTTGATTGAACTCTCTCTGACCACACTTTAGTCAGGCTTCTCTGAGGCTTCTTCTCAGTGGGGCCTTTGCTCCTTGCCTCTTGCAAGACCTTGCTGAGCCCAGATTTCAGCAAAAGATCCCACCAGTGTACCAAGACCATTCAATGGAGAAAAAAGAATCTTGGCTTACTCGTTGAAAATCAGCTGTCCATAAATATATGAGTTTATTTTTAGATTCTCAATTCTATTTCAATTCTCTAAACATCCACATTTATACCAGTGTCACATTGTTTTTTCTTTTTTTTCAAATTATTTTATTCTTATTTCATAATTTTTTTCTCAATTTTTATCTTCAACTGAACAGTTCTAAATTATGAGCTTTGTGCTAACTTTTGAAATTGAAAAGTGTCCTGGAACAGTGTGTTTTTTTCAAAATTGCTGTGACATTTCAGGTCCCCTGAATTTCCATATTAATTTTGGGAACAGCTTGTCAATTTCTGCAAAGGGAGTAACAAAAACTTAGATATTCTATTTAACCTGCAGATTATTTACCTGAATACTGCCAACAACATTACATTTTCTAATCTATGAATATCGCCTATCTTTCCATTAATTTAGGTCTTCTTTAATTCAACAATGTTTTGTAGTTTTCAAGGTAAAGTTTTGGATTTCTTTTGTAAATTCACTCCAAAGTAATTTATTGTTTTTGATTCTATTTTGAATGGAATTGTTAATTTCATATTTGGATTTTTTTTTTTTTTTTTTTTTTTTTTTTT
>NW_016806392.1:2056114-2081235 GCF_001698545.2 Rhinopithecus bieti | reverse complement strand
TTTTTTTTTTTTTTTTTTTTTTTTTTGCTATGATAGTATCTTGTGTTCCTCTACCTTATAAATTATTTTATTTATTTATTTTTATTTTTTTAGGACGGTGTCTCCCTGAGACACCCAGGCTGGGCATAATGACACTATCTCGACTCACTGCAACCTCTGCCTCCCAGGTTCAAGTGATTCTCCTGCCTCAGTCTCGTGAGTAGCTGGGACTAAAGGTGCATGTACTTTATATATAAGATCATGTTACCTGTGAATACCGGTCATTTCATGTCTTCCTTTACCATGTGGATGCCTTTTATTTTGTTTTCCTTTCTTGGTACCCTGACTGAAACCTCCAGTTCAATTCCTAAAAGAAGAGGTGAGAGTGGGCATATTGTATTTTTTGTGACATTGGAATAAATACAGTCTTTCACCATTAAGTATGATGTTAGTTGAAGGCTTTTTATAGATTCTCTACCAGGTTGTTTTGATCATAAAGAGGCATTGGATTTGGTCAAATTCTTCTCTCATATACTGAGATGATCATGTGCTCTTTGCCCTTTATTTTGTTGTTTTGATTATTTTGTTATTTAATTTTTTCTATTGCTATTGTGTTGTATGTTAATTGGCTTTTGGATGTTAAACAAACCTTACCTTCCTGGGATGAATTTCACTTGGTCATGGTGTATAATCCTTTCTTTAATGTGGTTTGAATCAGTTTGCTAGTCCTGTGTTGAGGACATGTACATCATTACATGGATGTTTGTCTGCAGCTTTCATGTGATGTTTCTATCTGGTTAGGAAAATTGTGTATTTAATCTTCTTTAACTATTTGGTACAATTTATTAGTGAAATTATTTGGGTTTGGGCTTCCCTTTCTGGAAAGATATTTAATTGTTAATTTAACAGCTTACCTATTGACCTATTTAGATTTTCTATTTTTTCTTGTCATTTTTATCAGTTTATGTCATTCTTAGAATTTTTTTTTGTAGATTATCTAAATTTTTGACATATAATTATCTGCTGGGTCCGTCCCACAAACCCTGGCTGAGTGAGGATGAAAGGAGTACTCAGACACAGATATGCAGTATAAGAGCAGCTAGGGGACTGCCCAGCACTTAGCAGTGGAAGAATGAGCAATCCCCAACAGCTGGAGCTGCTTGCTTTTATTCAGTACAGACATAATGCCGAAAGCCTGGATCCAACACAATCTGTGAGTAATTATCATTATTGTTCCCCTATTCAGGGAGCAGTCATGAGCTCTGATGATCAAAGATCAGCTCCTACTAAACATAAGTAAACAAGCCTGTTTACGATAAATTCCCCCATACTTCCTTGTACCTACTCCTTGCCCTCTGCCTCAGGGTCAGAGAACAGCTGCCTTCAGCTTATTCTCTCCTGAAGCTATGCAGAGCCTTCCAACCATTCAGAAGGCCTGCTCCTTTCCCTTTAGTTTCTCTCACCACTCTGACCCATCTCCTACAATTATCCTTGCCACATTTAAAGTCATCATTTTAAATTTTCTCTATGGTTGGTGTTAGACTCTCTTGTATTTCTGATTTTAATATTAGTCTTCTGTTTTTTTGGTCAGTTTTGATAAAGGCTTTTCTGTTTTGTTGCTCTTTTCAAATATCCAGTTTTTGGTTCTGTTGATTTCTTCTACTGTTTTACTATCTTAAAAATATGAATTTCTGCTCTAATCTTTGTTATTTCCTTTTGTTGAATAATTGTATTTAGTTTGCTCTTAGATTTCTAGTGTCTAATGGAAGAAGCTAAGGTGATTGATCTGAGACTTCCCATCTTTCATAATATTGTTGTTTATAGCTATACAGTTTCTTCTAAGCATTGCTTTATCTGAAGATAGTACTTTTCTATCTTCACTACTTCACGTTCATTTATCTCAAATAATTTTCTAATTTCCTGTGTAACTTTTTATTTGTCCTGTTTGCTATTTAGAATAGTATTATTTAATTGTCATATATTTGTGGATTTTTCAAATTTTGTTATTGGTTTCTCATTTTATTCAGTTGTGGTCAGAAAATATATTTTGTAAAATATCAATTATCTTAAATCCACTGAGACTTGTTTTATGGTATAGCATACAGCCTGTCTGTGAGAGTATATAATATACAGGTGAGAAGAATGTGTATTCTGTTATTTTTGGGTAGAATGCTCAATAAGTGGTTGTTAGTTATAATGTTATTCAAATTTTCTGTTTCCCCATTGATCTGTGTAATTATCTACCCATTATGAAAGTGTGGTTTGAAGTAATTCAGTTTGTTTTTTTAAATTCTGTATTTCTTCCTTCAGAAAATTGCATTAGTTTCTCTTTATGCCTTTCAGGCTTTGTTGTAAATTGGGTATATTCATAATTGCTGTATCTTATTAATGGGTTGACACTCTTGGCATTATAAAATGTCCTTGTTTTAAAGTTCATTTTGTCTGATGTTAGTATAGCTGCTCCAGTTCTCTCTTGTTTATTTCTGAAAAATGGTGTGACACTTCCAGCTGGTCTCCACTGTTTCAAGTATGAAATTTGAATTGGTGTTTCTCTCTGGCTACTTTTAAGCCATTTTGTTGCCTTTTATCTTTAGAAGTTCAACTGAACTGTGATGTTTCTCGGCATTGTAAATGTTGGCTGTTTACAAGTCTTCATCTGATAATTCCAACATCTAACTCATCTTGGTATTGGTGTCTTTTGACTGTTTTATTTAATTCGAATTGTGACTCTCCTGCTTTGATGGGAATCTGTTAGGTATTGCCAGAAGGGTTTCTGTTTTGTTCCTCCACCCTATTCCCTGTTCTTTGGCTAGGGGCAACAGACTTTTCTTGGACCTGTTTTTGTTTGTACCTGTTGGTGGCTGGCCCCAGGCTTTGTAGAGTCCTGTCTAAGATAAGGGAGGCAATAAGGAAATGCAAAGGGGTCATCATTGTATCTTTCCTCATTTCCTGAGGTCCTGAAGAGGTCCTCCTTCTTTTCTTCTCACTTTTCAGAGTTTTTCATGCTTGTTTGTTGTGTTATACACAGGTATTTTAGTTTTAAGAGGGAGGAGCTGGCAGCAATGGAGCTACTCTATCTTTGCTGGAAGCAGAACCATCAGCCATCTATTCTGAGGAGAGCGATGATGTCCCTACATTTCCTTTCTCCGCCAGGTTTGACCCTCGACAGCAGTTACGAGCAAGGGTGAAGGTACTGGTGAGAGGAGACAGCAGAGAGCCTGGCCTCCTCCCCATGGGTTGCCTGTGAGGATGAGACTTAACCATAAGACAGGCATGAAGTCTTGTGAGTTACAGAGCTGTTGACAGTTTTGTTAATGAACCAAAATACTTGTGATGTAAAAGTAGCCATGAGATTGTCTATTCGCAAAATCAGCAAAAAAGTAATGCGATCGGTTAGAACATGCCTTGAGGCAGAGAAAGAATATCTCCATTGAATACAATTTAAAGTGACAGTGCACGCATGAGAAAGAGAGAGAGAGAGAAAGAGAGAGGGAGTACTGCATTATAACTGGTCAGTGAGTTTATCATGTTTAACAAATCAGCTATAAATTAACAAAATATCCAACTGAATATGGAAAGAGAACTTGTTCAAGCACACTTGTGAGCAAAATATTGTTGTAATTAAGTAATAGGATAAATTAAAAATTAAAGATAATTATCTGTTTCCAGGATACTCTTTTCTTTAACCTTTTTTAAAAGAAAATACTGAATAAAATAAGCACAACATATTTAAATCTTTGTTGAATAAAAGAAAGTGGGCTCAACTAATCAATAATTTGCTATTTTGTTTCTTTTAAAATAAGATATTCAAAAATTTTATTTTAAATTGGAATTCTCAAAATATATTATCCATGAGGTAACATAGCGACTTCAAAGTATGAGTGACCAAAATAATTGTTTATGTTTTCCTTTCCTATCTTGAGCCTACCTTAATCTAAACTAATGTATACATTTTAATGTGACCTAAATAGTAATTGTTGACCCATTGTTTTGCTCTTAATATTGAATATATAGAAAGTTTAATGAAAATGTTTTGAAGTTTTGCTAAAGTGATTCATAATGTCCACTTTTGAGCTTTTCTGCAGCCTGAGTTTTCAAGTACAACTCAGAGACTTCCATTTTTCCAGGAGAGTCCTTTGCTTTTATTATATGTAGTTTAAACATAGAGAAAAAAAAAATCTAAAAACATAACCAAATAATTAACTAAGTGTAGTTAATACAAACAAGTATCATTGCCTATTTTATCTGATCAATATCTACAAAATTCATACCAACAATTCTCGAAATTTTTTTTTTTGCAAAATTTTGCAGGTTACACAGCAATTTTATAGGTTAATAATTGAATGAGTTATTCTCCACTTTTAAATGAATGAAATAGAAAGTCAGCAAGTGAGTATTACAAATTATGGTCTTAAATCAAAATTTAATAATATAAGCTGTATTTTATACTCTCTATATAGTAATTAATATATAATATTGAGCATGGATATGTAAAGTGAATATACGTGTGTGTATGTGTATATATGTGTGTGTGTGTGTGTATGTGTGTGTGTTATGGTTGAGCAAATGTAGTTTCTTCCAAAAATGTGCTTTAGATTTAACATCGAAAATGCAGGAAAAGACGAATATGTACTCAATTTATTTGAGACTTATGTTTTATTTTGTTCCTATTGCAAAATGGTAATAAAAAAGCATTTGTTGTCAATATTCGGCAGACATATGGAAAGTTTCTGTTGCTTGTATAGTATTGTTCTGAGATTATATTTCAAAGTAGTAGGGTATAGAGGCTTTTATTTATTTATTTATTTTTTTGAGACGGAGTCTCGCTCTGTCGCCCAGGCTGGAGTGCAGTGGTGCGATCTCGGCTCACTGCAAGCTCCGCCTCCCGGGTTTATGCCATTCTCCTGCCTCAGCCTCCCGAGTAGCTGGGACTACAGACGCCCACCACCATGCCTGGCTAGTTTTTTTTTTTGTATTTTTTTAGTAGAGACGGGGTTTCACCGTGCTAGCCAGGATGGTCTCGATCGCCTGACCTTGTGATCCGCCCGTCTCGGCCTCCCAAACTGCTGGGATTACAGGCTTGAGCCACCGCGCCCGGCCAGAGGCATTTTACAACAAATATTTGCATGTAATTCTCTAAACCTATGATATTGCATTTAGTCTTCACCCCCTTTTCAACTAAAGAGTGAAACGTATATATCCTTGAGCTAATATTGAATTGGGCCTTTTTAAATAACTTTGTGTCGAACATTATAAACATTCAGTTATAGAGCATCAGTATCTGAAATGAAGTGTTTTGGTAAAATACTGTTTGATCACTGATATGGTTTGTCTGTGTCTCAAATCTCGTCTTGAATTGTAGTTCCCATAATCCCCATGTGTAGTGGAAAGGACCAGTGGGAGGTAGCTGAATCATGGGGGCAGTTTCCCTCATGCTGTTCTCATATAGTAAGTTCTCGCGAGATGTAATGGTTTTATAAAGGGCTTCCCTCTTCCCTGAGCTGGCACTCTTCTGTCTCCTGCCACTATGCTAACATAGTGGCGGATGTGTTTGCTTCCCCATCTGCCACGATTGCAAGTTTCCTGGTTTCCCCAGCCCTGTGGAACTCTGAGTCAATTAAACCTCTTTCCTTTATAAATTCCTGTAGCAGTGTGAGAACTAATACACTCATGTAGGTTTGTGCGCAATTCAGGCTACATTTATGTGCCCACATACACTCACTGACACTGCCTTTTTGAAGACAATATCATATTAAAATATTTAGACAGCATCTAAAAAAGCAAAAAAAGAAACTTGTTCCATAAATTCCTAATTAATGAACAGTAACAGAAATGGAAATCATGTGTTTATCTCCACAACATACATGATGGTGTATATGTCTTCCTAAGAGAGAGAGAATGTTGAATGAGAAAGGAGCCAGCTCTATGCCTGATACCCGCATAGCTGAGATAAAGTACTATGTCCTCAGCACATGGCACTTCCTGTAATTGCTATTAGACAAAACCCCTCCTCCCAACTAATGCTACAAAAGTTCCTTCTGTTACTGCGTAAGCTGAGTGTTAGCAGCTCCTAGCTGTTGAAGGGCAACATGGATGATGCTTTCCCCTGTCACTAGACAGCTCTTAGGGAAGTGTACACGGGGCAGTATAAGTCAATGTTCACTTGGTTTTTTGCTGTGACTGGAGGAGCTCTTTCCAGACTTGCCTCTACAGGCATTCACCTTATTCCAAGGATGTCCCTGGGGCAACGCCCAGCGAAAGTCCTGCACTCGTGTGTGGGAAACACTCGGACCAAGTCAGATGGGTTCTTCAACTACAAGACTTAAATGAATACACTGGTGGGACTCCTGAATCAAAAAAGTAGAGGAATATTGTCCTATAAAATAAGGTGGGAGTTTTTTTTTTTTTTTTTAATCAATAATGCTTTTTCTGGAGCCTACTGTTCCAAGATATTTTTTAATATCTAGGTCATTTCATATCTGCCGTCTAGATGGACTGGTGACTGACCCTTGCAGCAACCTCAGGCAATGACTCTGAGGCCGTGGAAGCCGTAAGAGCCTATTGCCAAGGGTGGACCATGGGACCTTCCCTAGACATATATGGGGTACATTCTGACATAACCCAAGTTTGGAAGAGTAGAAATTTTGAATGTGTTTTCTTATGTCTATTAACGATACACAATTAAAAAATTTTTTTCCTATAAATGCTAACTCCACAGATACTAAGTTTATTCACCATTTGTCTCTCATACCAATTATCCATATTTTTAAGTGTATCTTTTAATTGTTGTTATTTTTTCACAATGCAAAAGCTTATAAATCTCATGTTGCTTGAATCATTCTATTATTTTCCTGCAAGCTTTCTTCTTTTAATATCTGACATGACAAGGCCTATCTCTCCCCAAGGCTACACAATTTGCTGTATAAATATTTTCTTCCAGCACTTTTAGGCTCTTATATATTAGGTAGAAATAAGCTAGGCTTTTCTTTATTGGTATTTATTGTCTGCTAATTCAGACAAAAATAAAGAAAATGATACATTTTATCTTTGCTGCTGTAGACAATATGGCTATGTTTTGGTTTTACATTTTCTGTTTTGGTTACTTGTCATGGAACATTGTTTTGCTGACATTTTCATTGTGTATATCATTACTTATGTATTTCAACAGGAACTTATTTGACATGTTGGTGGGTCATGGATGATATAAGTTAATTGTAGTTGTGTCTTTAATCATATTAAGACAACCATTTATACATCTTTCAAAACCTTCTTCCTTGAATTCAACTTGGTTTGACCTAATTCCAAAACTTCTAGTGAAAATATTAATTTAGAATACAATTTGATACATTTGATGTTTTAGAGAAGTTGTATATCAGTAAAAGATCACTTAGAGGAGATCATGATCTTTGTTAGATTATGGGGCCATTCTTTTGTTTAGTCCTGTTTACGTTTTCCAGATACTTCCAGGAGGATATTTAAAATAATTTATCCCACAGATTCTCAAATGAAAGTCAAATTTACAAAATATATAAAGATATCAAATCCTCAGATTGATTAATTATTTGCTACTTACAGGCTAAGTGGTTAATTTGTAGAATCTCTGTTGTATTCCAGATTTTCAAAAATCCAAATATGAATGCATAAATATTATGTGAATAAGTCCTCACTCTTCAAATTTTATAATGTTCATCAGCTTTACAAGGGATTACACACTTAAGTACCTCATACTGACTGGAAGACCACAAGAGCTTTAAAATATGCAACTCTCTTTTCTGCAAGAAACAACTTGAAGAATGCTATCATCTCTTGCTCAGCTCTGGGCAGATTATTTGACTGAGGACTTCTCAAAGGCAGTTTTTCTTCCCCATAGGCATCACCTTGTATTCCAGTCTGTTCCCTGATCATTTCCTAGGAAATACATCCCCACTATTCAATGAGAAAATTAGAACTCATTTTCATAACGGAATAAATAAAGCATAATTACAAGACAAAGTAGCTTTAGTTAAAATCATATGATTTAATCAGGCAATGAACAGTTATTTATGGAACAAGTTTTATGGATTTGGAGTGCAGTCTGGGTTTCTACAAATATGACAACTGCCTCTCTTTGGGGAAAATGTAACAATAAAACATTGATCACTTAGAGAATAATAATAGCTTAGTAATATTAAACTGAAAAGTGCTATTAGAAAATGTAATCAAAATCAAATGATAAAGGGAATTTTGTGTTCAAAGTCATGTTCAAACCCTCCCAAAGGGGCAGAATTGGGACCTTGATCAAATTCATTTAAAAAAATGTGGTTGGTTCAGAGATAATCTGTAATTTTGGAGCATGTATGGAATAATTCTTATGGAGATTTTTTCATGCAGAGAGAAAGTCACAATATTTAAATGTTGAGGCCAGAGCCTTTCCAGGACATTACTGCCCTCTCTTATTTAATTCTTTGATAAGAGATACATGTTGACATTGGTATAACCATCAATTACCTTAACGTAAATACTTCCCTAGAAATGGAAGTTACAGTTGTACGAAGTTGTATTACATTATATCTTTACTTAGGTTTTGAAAAATAAAGCATACTTCTGTGTGATCAAAAAATCGGTCCACATAACCTAAAAGGTAATATTGCCTTCTATGAATCAAATGGCTCAAACTTGTAAAATCTAAATATTGACAGTACATCTGAGAAATAGAGTTGATTAAACTCTTTATACAATATCTAACTATCCAGACAAAGCAACCAGCACCCCGTTCCTATGCCTGGTTATCTTGCATCAAAACAATCAGAATGACTGCCACACATTTTTTAAATAGTGCCTTATAAATCCAGCTACTTGTATAAAGGTGCACAACACAGAAACCTTTGAAAGGGTTCAGGGACTGACCTTGCCTCAATCTGAGAAAAGATCTCATATCATCTTTTCTTATTCTTCTGGTCTCTCACTCTTTTCAATGATACTATAGCCAGATTAGAGGAGCTTGGTCTCAAAATGTGAAGGAGATATCAAGTCATTAAAATGTCAGCTCAGAGAAAGCAGAAGAAGCAGAAAACCTCTCATGAACACCACACCTAAATATGCAGAATGGAAAATAGGAAATGAGGCCAAGGGAATCAGACTTTCAGCAATGTTGGACTTTCAGCAAATTTGCAGGTACAGAGCCATAGCAGGAGCAGTGCTGCGGTGATGGGGCTAAGTCGAGTAATGAATGAGTCCTCTGGGTACCAGAAAAGGGCTGCTCTCAAAAGACTTGTTTTATTTTTAATTTTATGTACTTGTAGCTGTTATGGGCTGAATTTTGTCTTGCCAAAATTCACATGTAAAAGTTTAATGCCTGGTAAACTCAGAATGTGACTGTGTTTGCAGACAGGGGCTAAACAGAAGTCACTACCATAAAATGAGGTCTCATAGGTGAGCCCTAATCCGATACAACTGGTGTCCTTATAAGAAGAGACTGGGGCATGAATATTCACAGGGAGATGACGATGTGAGGACACAGCGAGGATATGACCATCAATACCTTGATCTTATATTTGCAGCCTCTGTAACTGTGGGAAAATAAATGTCTGTTGTTTAAGCCACCAAATCAGTGGTACTTTGTTACAGCAGCCGGAACAAACCAATACAGCAGCCCTTCTGAAAATTTAAATTTTAGGTCAGAATTTGAAGGTATGTGATTTACCAGCTATAACCATGTGGAGTATTTATAATGAAATTTTGGCTAAAATTCTAATGAAAACACCTTCAAAATATTGTTTTCTTGAGTGTAAACCACAGGATAAGAAAATGGGTCATCTGAAACTATTCTCTTGAAATACGTAGTGTGTTTTCCATACTCAGTCATAGAAACCCAGCCTGTCTATGCATATCATTTACAACAGTCTCATCTTGGTGATTTCATTTCATATCAATTTTCATTCACAGGCTATGCAAAGTTAGGGCAATACTATTCTAGTGGTTTTGAGTATTTGGGATATTTTCCTGGGGATTGAAACACAAAGGTGGAGAAAACTGAGATAACATTTATGTCATAGGAGTTTCTCTTTTGGCCGAAAGAGAATGGATACGGATTCACGTAATTTATAATAGTTTATATGGAGATGATCTTATTTCCTTAAAGTGAAAGTTTCATTTTCTAAATTGAAAACAAACAAGCAAACACATACTCTATAAATTTCCAAAGAAGAAATGGCTGTTAGGCTGAAAGAGAATATAACAAATAAAAGAGTATCCCCAATGTCCTGTTGGGTAGAGAACTTTGCCTATTAGTGATCTACACGAACTCATGGAGCCAAGGTTGGCGTGCTCTCCACTTCTTCCCACTCTGTGTCCCATATAGTAAATCGCTGTCGATAATTAGGAGCTCACGTCCCCTGTGCCCTCACCTCTGAGATAATGTCAGTAAAAAGAGTGCAGGGACACAGAGGTCTCCCCACCATGGAAGGAAATTTGACATTATATAAACCTACTAGTGAGGGTTTTTTTTTTTTTTAAATGCTTTTTTTTCTACTAATTTGTATGGAGTATTTTGACTTTCCTTTGAGATTCAGGGTGTTGGAGCTTCTGATGGATGTAAGCAAATGTTTGCATCTGCAGACTTGTTTAGTCTAAACAAAATCTAAAACATTCACTCCTGAGGCATTTCCTTCGTGCCCTTGTCTCAGCTGACATGGCTGCTTGAAATAACTCACCATGAATAGTAGACCGAACATGTACAGAAACTGTCCTGTTTCTATGGGACGTGAAGAAAGCATAAAACCCAACATGTTCACAAACATTCAGTCACTAATTCCCAAGCCTTCTTTCAAATACTTTATCTAGATTTACAAAGACCCAGAATCTGTGATGGCGTGGATTTTCTGAGCCATTGCCTTGGTCAACAGCTAAGCCATATATGTGCAAGTGAATGAAGTGGACTATGTCATACACACAGTGGATACCCTTGTATTTCTCTGTCAGTGGTCTAGAGAGCTATCTTCTAAGTGGAATCAGCAGAGCAGTTAAAAGTATACCTGTGTAATAACTGGTATTATTTCCTTTTTAAAAAGCACACAGACTCACATACATGATATTGTTGTACATAAGTAAGGTAATAGGATAAGTAAAAGCAAGGACAGACATGGTGGCTCACGCCTGTAATCCCAGCACTTTGGGAGGCTGAGGCGGGTGGATCACCTGAGGTCAGGAGTTCGAGACCAGCCCGGCGTACATGGTGAAACTCTTATCTCTACTAAAAACACAAAAATTAACTGGGCCTGGTGGCAGGCGCCTGTAATCCCAGCTGCTTGGGAAGATGAGGCAGCAGAATTGCTTGAACGCAAGAGGCAGAGGTTGCAGTGAGCTGAGATCATGTCGTTGCACTCCAGCCTGGCACAAAGAGCAAAACTCTGTCTCAAACAAAAAAACAGCCAGAGCAAGCAAGGTGGGCATACTGGAAACAGTGAGCAGGTGTGCTGTGATGCCATCAGGAGCACAAATAATACTGGGCCACTTTACTCTGCCTTGCTAATTGCTTTACATTCTTTGATTCACATATTCTTAAACTAATCCCATAATATTGATATAATTATCATGCTTTTACAAGATAGGAACCTGAGAGTTTTAAGAGTTCAAATTTCTTGCCCAAATGTATTTATTCAAATGGATAAGTCAATACATTTTAGGTACATAAGAGAGCAAAGAGATTTTCTTACTTTGAACAAAAAAATAAAAGAATTTCTGCTTTGGAGTTCAAAACCATGAGAAGAGGGTGCTTCAGGGAACTCAGAAATGAGGAATACCCTGTCACTGATTTGTCTGGAAGATGAAAATTCAGTTGGGTAGCTGTTAATCGGGTTTTAAATATTTTTAAATGTATGAGATATGTGTGCACTCAACCATTACTAATGTGAACCATCAAAACACTTGCTGCAGTTTTCAATCCTGTAAGTACATATGGCAGTGTCTACCCACTGTCTGTGCTGTCACAGAAATTACCATGTGTAGGGCCTGTAGGTGTTTTACAGCTTAGTAAACTATCATTGTGGAACTGTAATTATAGCAGATGCACTACAATGCCTGAGTTTTAGAAAACAACTTCCCTTAAATCATAAAAAGAGCAAACTTTATCCTTTTCACAGCAATGACATGATTATATTAAAATACAATACTGCTAGAGGTACAAAACTCACTTCGCTCAACATACGTGAAAAATGATTCCTCTCTCCATCACTTTAAAGGAATACATTCATATTGTAATCACAGCTGAGAAAAAAGGCACTACAGAAGCATGTTTTAAAAAATTCTATTTTGGTATATATTCTTATATATGTATTAGTTTATAGGTTATGACAATCATTACTGGCTTATAAATAAATTATATAAATATTCACGTTCCTAGGTAGCTCTTTTTTTCAGGTGGCAGCAGCCTGCAGCCTTCTCTTAAGATGCACACTGCAAAAGCAAAAGGGTCACCTGCTTAAGTAGGCTAGATCAACTTTGTCAGAACTTCCCACTGACGGTGTCTTGTCAGATTGTGTTTAACTCCTCTAGACATCGGAGAATATAAAGACAGGAAGTCCGTTCTTTGAAAATCAGATTTGCTTATGTCCTTTATTGAGCAGCTAGTTTGCCTTATTGTCCAAAATACTCCACCACCTTCAGCATCCAGAACAAATCTTTTTCAGTGCACACGTGTGTATGTGTGTGTGTGTGTGTCTGTGTGTGTGTGTGTGTGTGTGTGTGTATGTGTGTGTAGGGGGGTGCGTATTGGATGTTGATGTTGCCATAATTGTTACTCTAGGTGTCCATCATTGGGGAATTCTGTCATTGTTGAGTCTGGCCTGTCTTCTCACATGGATGATTAGAAAAATATCTACTATCCAGCTGAAATATTCTACTCTTCTAGGGGTTGCTTGTAAGAAGCAGATAATAAAATTATTTCCGTTGACACCTGGGAATATTTAAATCTTTAAAGTAAATGTAAATTGTTCATTACTGCCATATTTATGTTATAGGCAGCGTCCTAAATACTTTCCTGTTCCCTGTAATAATCAAATCAGCAAGTCAAGGGAATTGTTTAACACCACGGTGTGTAAATCCCAGCACATAAAGTTCATGTGGTAAAGCTGAAGTAGTGGGAAGGCTGAAATTTGGAATAAGTCAGGGAAGACACTCTGCCAAGTTTAGATATCATCTAAGGCACCATGGTTAGGTACAAAACAAACAAACAAACCCAACTTTAAATTAAGAAACATGCATTTTCATATCTAAAATATTAAGCAGTGTTTTCTTGTGTAAATCATTTATGTTTCTAGAGTTTCAGTTTCCAAATATTTAAATTGGAAGTAATATCGGCACTTGGGAATTTTCAAAATAAAATTTAGATTAAGAAGGTGCATATAAATCATTATTTTAAGCACTGATAAAGTGAGTGACAAGATTTATGGGAAATTAAAAAAAAAAAAAACACATCAATGATGCTAAGATTTGTCAGCCTGGGGGCTAAACCTACAGTCACTGTCTTGACATGTATGCATAAACTATACTATATCCTGAAGATGATACCTTTGGTTTGTATTATTGGATTTGAATTTATGGTGTTATAGAACCCTTTCAGGGACATCCTCTCTGACAATCTTTATTTTTGACAACTTCTTTTCAACTGAATATATTCTTTCTTTTTCAATCAACCCCATTCTTGCCACCATTTTCTTTTGAGTTGTTTATAGCAGCTCAGTTGAACATTATTACCTTTTGATTTGTGTTCTCACCTCTTATCATGGCCTCCTGCCCTCTCCTGTTAAATTAATCTTTCTAAAGCACCATTACAAGCAGTACACCAACCCATGGAACATTTTTCAGTGTATCTCTTTGCTAATGAGAATCAGGGAAGTGTCTGACCTTTAGCAAAAGAAAAACAAATCTCAACCATTTGCTGGCTTGGACAAAAGACTCAGTGACCCTTCACTTAATAATATTACCTTCTTGTGAATATTTATGAGGATTAAAGAAATCTCGTTTTTATGGAACAGAGTGAAGTACTGCCATTGTTAGTATTCTTTTGATTCTCTTTCTATGATCTACTCGTTTAGGTATACTCTTACATTCTGGCCCTAAATTTGATATACAAACGATTTCCCTTTTATCATCTTACGTTTAGTTTATGCTACAACCAAAGTATCCTAGTCATAATTTCCTTATCCCTACTTGTGCTGATAGTAAATCCTATGCCAAAAGTGTTCAACATTCCTAATCTGATGAATGACGGTTTTGAGGTACATCTTCTCCATGCACATTTCAATAGCCTTCCACTTCTATCTGATCTATTCTGCATAGCAACAAAGCACGCTTTTCACTCCTCCTCACTGGGACATAGTCTGTCACAATTGATGAAACTAAATATACTTATTTCATGTCCATAATAGACATGGAAGGCAGTAAAGTTGTCTTAGTGAACTACATATCCCATAGTCACAGTCACAAATGATGCCTTTCTTGGAGGCATCCACTAATTCATAAAAATACATTTTTTTTGCTAGTTACTACATTGTATGATATCTGTTTATGTGTCTGCCTTAGTCACTAGTTTTTTTTTTTTTAATTCAACAAATATTTATTGAGCAGCCACTAAATATGCCAGAAAGTTTTGAGTACCAGGAATAAGCAGTTATCAAAACCAATAAAAATCTCTCGCCTCACTAAAATAGACAAGAAGCAAAATAAGTGAAATTAAATGTTGTACAGTCTACAGTGGTAAATATTATGGAGAGTGAAGATGAGAGCAGGGTGAGATTTCAAGTAGGGCACTCAGGATAGGTATCATTGAGAAAGATGTATCTGCACAAATCTCTGGAAATAGTGGGTCAGTATCTACAGACACCTGGCGGGGGTGAGACTCGAAGGTGGGAACAGCTCTGTCCCATTCACTGTGGCCATAAAAGAACAAGTGAAAGAGAAAGGGGAAGGAGGTAAAGTAAGAAAAGTAACTGCAGACAGAATATTTTTTATTTATGTGTGTATTTTTGAGCCTTGGAGATCATAGTGAATTTTTTAACTTAAAATTTGCATAATATAGGGAGAGCTTAGACATTTCAGTGGATGAGGTTCGGGATCTAACTTTACATTTTAAAATGATCTTCTCATAGCAGGGTTGAGAATATCCTGCAGGGAAAATGGGTGGATGCATAGACACAGGTTCAGAGGCTTTTACAATAACTCAGGCAAGGAATGGGTTTAATATCTCTCCTATATACATATATAATATATTATATATACATATACACACATACACATATATATATTATACATAATATATGCAAATATATATAAAATATAAATATATAAATATATATATATATTAAATATTTTGTATATTGAATACATGTATTATGTTTTATTAATATCTACTATATTCAATATATAAAATTATTGTATATTTTATTATCAATATATAATTTACATTATATTAATATTATACATAATTATATATAAATATATATAATATGTACATATAAATATATGTTTTTTTAGATGGAATCTTGCTCTGTCACCAGCCTGGAGTGCAGTGAAGCAATCCCGGCTCACTGCAACCTCTGCCTCACAGGTTCAAATGATTCTCCTACATTAGCCTCCTGAGTAGCTGGGCCTACAGGCATGTGCCACCAGGCCCAGCTAATTTTTGTATTTTTAGTAGAGATGGGGTTTCACCGTGTTGGGCAGGATGTTCTCAAACCCTTGACCTTGTGATCTGCCCACCTCGACCTCCCAAAGTGCTGGGATTACAGGTGCGTGCCACTGCACCCAGCTCTATATTACATTTTTAAGGAGATATGATATTTTTTCTGTCAAATTCAGTTTATTAGGAGCTGGTAAAATAATTTTCTTAGAAGTATCTGAAAACCATAGCACTTGTTAGTGAAATGTTTAAATGTTTATATTTAGGTTATAAATGATTTAAATTAATCGTATATCACTGCTTAAAAAAATGTACACACACTTTGTGTAGGTAAAATACACTCATCTATCCCTGGCAACATTTGTAAAAATAGTGCACCAATACATGTGACCTCAAATATTTACCCTGTGGCATTTAAGTTAAGCTGATTAATATTATTTATCATCCTGTCTCCACAAAGTAAATGGCTGCTAAGTCTTAAGGAATAGATAGTATTTCAGATGTTAGTACATTTCTCATGTCTCTTTTATAATAATGAATTGGTAACCAAGGCATGCTACGAAGTATAGGAGCGAACTTCATCTTGTAGACTGGTCACCAAGGTTGTATGTATTATATTTTATGGTATCACTATATTTTAACAATATTCTAAAAGGAAACTTTAATTCATGGTTAATAGAAACATGTCTCTGAGAAGCAGAGAATGCTGTTATTAGGGGTCTAAAGATCATTTGATTCTCTATTTGGCAGAAAGAGTATTCATGTTTTATCATAGCTTGTCCTAATTTAAGTGTCAAGTTCTCATTTCTTAGGGTCAAGCAAAACCAACAGGTCATAGCTGCATGATTCTGTTTTAAGGACAATGCAGGTTTATTTTATATCACTTGCTTTTTCTGTCTTGTCCACATGACTCCAGTGAAAATATTACTTTTGTAACATTATACTCATAGTTCTTTAACCTGCCCTTCCACTATGAGTATGCATATTTGATTCTATGGATGTTCTTAAATCAGATCATACATCTATCACAGGGAAAACAAATTACGTAGAGTACAGGGATACATCCCCGCTGATAAAGCAGGCATGCTCCTGACTCCGAATGGGAGGAATCATGTTAATCCCATTACAGATGTTGTGCTACGTGTCACGTAAGGAAAACAGACAGCTCTGCCAACTCTATTTTTCATTTGTCATCCTTACTGTGAGAACTCAGCAATGATGGGTTTAATATCTCTCCTATAATATTCTCTCTGATAGCAGTAGGAATTATTTGCCTTACAACCAGACGTGCAATGGTTGTTGGGCTCTAAACACTGCAACTGAGAGATTCTCAGAAACAAAACTGTTCAGGGTTTTTTCAGTGAAGTCAATATTTGCTATATGGCTACCTTTCTCTTAATATGTGGAAACCACATATTAAGCAGATATAAATGTCAACCATAGGCTCATATTCCATGCTAGGTTAGCAATAGTGAAAGTAGAAGAGCAAATTCAAAGTGTCTAAGACTCAGATAATTTTGTCCTAACATAGAAAATGGAGGGTTTCTGTACAATTATTGTTTCTGGAAGGAGTGCAATTATTAACCCAGGAAATCTCTCTACCACACACTCTGTTGCTTGATTACAGAAATTTTTAAACCAGATTTTTTTTTTTTTAAGACGGAGTCTCACTCTGTTGCCCAAGCTGGAGTGCAATGGCCCAATCTCGGCTCCTGCAACCTCTGCCTCCAGGGTTCAAGCGATTCTCCTGTCTCAGACTCCCAAGTAGCTGGGATTACAGGTGCGCACCACCAGGCCCTGCTAATTTTTGTATTTTTAGTAGAGACAGGGTTTCACCATGTTGGTCAGGCTGGTCTCGAACTCCTGACCTTGTGATCTGCCCGCCTCAGCCTCCCAAAGTGCTGGGACAGATTTCTTCTTTTCAGCACCACACATGTAAGTTTTAAGACAATTTTATTTTTTTGTAATCATAGTTAAATGTTACCTTGAGGGAATAAATTCATTAACACAACTCATGTAATAGATTAATTTACCTTATTAAAGAGTTCAAAATAAAATTAAAAATTCTATACATAGTACAGTGTTATAGTAGTTAATAAGAATATTAACTTTAATGAATATTCTTTTAAAATATATTTAAGTATTCAACTTTGAAGATGTGTGTTATGTGTAAGTAATGTCTTTCCTTGCAAACAAAAAATCAGTATTCAATTAAATCCATAACCCATTCTTGCTTAATTATATTAGAATGTAAAATACTGTATGCATACCTTGTAATAATCCACATGATAGACTAATCCACAAATAACCCAAATATCTAAGAATTTTGCCTGAATACTCAAGGTATGATTGCATACTATCTTCCCATGTATGTCTACATTGGTTGGATCTCACTGACTAAAGTTCTTTGAGTGTAATAACATTAGCACAAAACTACACCAAATGTAAATATATGCTAAGTACTTCATGTATTTTGCTTAGCTAGACCATATGTATGTGTGAGTGTGTAAGTGGTGTGTGTGTGCATGTGTATATCAGAGAGACAGAAAGTGAGACAGATACTGAGAGAAGACTAAATTAAACTCATGTGCAAGCCATGAGGAACTGCTTTCCCAGGATTTAAGGGTATATGCGGCAGGCATAAAAAGACTGAATTGAAGCACCAGTCAGCAAGGGAGCATCCATTTGTGGACTCTGAAGCTTTTAAAATTTGAAGAGGAGACACACGTTAATAAAAAGAATCTCATGTGTATTTTACAAATATGTATAACCATGGAAACATGTTGCTAAGGTCCATCCCAGCAAGACGGAGTGCTCATGGAGATCAGCGGTCCCCAACCATTTTAGGACCAGGGACTGGTGCAGGGACAATTGATCAGGGACAATTTTTTCATGAATTAAGGAGGTGGGGATGGTGTCAGGATGAAACTGTTCCACCTCAGACCATCAGGCATTAGTTAGATTCTTATAAGGGGCACATGATCTAGATCCCTCGCCTGTGCAGTTCACAATAGGGTCCATGTTCCTATGAGAATTGAATGCCCCGGCTTATCTGAGAGAAGGTGGAGCTGAGGCAGTAACACTCCCTCACAGCTGCTCACCTTCTGCTCTGCAGCCTGGTTCCTAACAGACCATTGACCAGTCCCAGTCCGTGACCCAGGGGTTGGGGACCCCTGGTGTAGAGGGCAATGCTGTTTAAACATCATTCATGTCACGTCTTAGTCAGTTCAGGCCAGGAAAACAGAATACCATAGACCAGGGTGGCTTAAAAACATGACCTTCTCCTAGGTCTGGAGGCTGGAAGTGTGATCAGAGGGTGTCAGCATGGTTGCATCGTGGTGAAGGTTCTTTTCCTGGTTCAGAGATGCCTGTCCTCTGGTTATGTCCTCACATGGCACACAGAGAAGAATTCCAATCTCTTTATTCCATTCTGAGGTCACTAATCCCATGCATGGGGGCTGCACCCTCATGACCTAATTACCTCCTCAAAGCCCCACCTCCAAATATCATCACATTGGACATTCAGGCTTCAATGTATAATTCTGAGGGGGGCACAGACATTCAGTTCATGGTGCTATGGAATCAATCAACCTTGGCCAGGGTCTGCCTGGGGAGTGAATGATCCTCATTCTGTCATTTGAGATTGACTTGTGTGCACCACAGTCCTCTCTTTTTCTTGTGGTGTGATTTATAACCAATGTATTAACCTCTCTTAGCATCAGTTTAGCATGTTCTAACATATTTATTCATTTCCAAAATGCCATGAATGTTCAAGAAAATGTACATAATACAGTTAGTTCAGTGCCTGAGAAATAGATACCCAATAAATAGTACTTCCTGTTAAACTGTTTGTGAACTTCATAAAATCAAATGAAAACCTTGAAAACATCCACTGGGAGAATGCTATGCCCACTGTTCTCACTCTTCCCTTCTCCACAGATCGCATGGGAATAGTTGGCTAGTGGTGCCTGTGGTGCAGGCACAAATTCCCATGGGATGCTGATGTTCAGAGGTTTTGCTTCCCTTTTGGACACGAGTTGCACTGCCCTCCTGGCTTGGGAAAGAAAAATTGACTTTGTATCTATCTGTTTTAAATGCACGATTGTCATTTTGGGAGCTAGTATCCTAACAAAATAAAGGCAAGACAGTCATTCATGTTGAAATCATGCTGGAAATTAGGAAGTTTGTTCATCACAAAGTTAGACGTAACAGGAATCTTGCTGATGTTTCTTTTTCACTCCCTTACTTTTAGTCTGCAAGACTGAAGCTAAGAGCAGATAACCACGGAAGCAAATTGCTGAAAGCTCTGTAACTGAGAACCAGAGATAGATGTCCCCAGTTCCTCCCTGCAAGATAAGGTGATGTCCTTGAGCATGCATCCTCAGGAACAGGGGCTGGGTCCTGCTCTTCAGCAGACCCTACCTGTGGCCTCTTCCCTTTGGGGTCACTTTTCATCATGCAACTCTTTTACTGCTTGTGTTTTCATATGCTTTGCTTATGCCTTTTTCTTTATTAGAGTAAAAATATTTTAATGGTTTGTGTTGGGTATTAACAATGCCAATGCTATTGTTTGGCAGGAAATACCTAAAATTAGCTACAGACGGTATGATTATAAAATAATATGCAAGTATTGATAAGATTCAGTTTACAGAACATTTTCAAGTTCATTACATAATGACAAATGATTCAGTCAGCATTGTGAGGTTGGCTGTAACCCTGCCTTACAGATAAGAATCCTGAAAAATCTGAGGGGCTTAGCCAGAATCACTCTCACTGAAACTTTCTCTACTGATTTTTAAAAAATTGATGCTTTTTCTCTCTGCAATGAATAAGTCCAGGCACTGGAGTGGTGGCAGGGTGGGGAGGGGGTTTGGAGACAATAATGGTTATTAATTTGTTCAAATCATGTTAATTGAATATTGAATGCTTTTTGTATTCCAGGCAGTCTTATAGATGCTGTCAGAAATGAACTGGACAAGGATCCTACTACCAATGGAACCTACATTCTAGAGATGCTGTGCCTACCACCATGGGATTTAAGGTGCCATAAGACAGACTTGCTGGCTTTAGTTTAATGCACAAAAAAAAAAAAAAAAAGCATAAGGAGTGGTGACTGTCCAAATAGTATGCAGAAAAAAGTTCAAGGAATAAAAACAGGAAAATAAGACTGAATTAAGGTTAGGCTATATAAAAATTTCATCTAAGTAGGGCGGATACATATTATAAAAAACATGTAGGTATTATATATATAGTATATCTCTCTATACACTAGACACATGTATCTATCTATACACTAGGCACTGACTTGCATAATATATATAGCCTATATAAATACGTATGCTACACATACATATATGTTTACATACACATAAATGTGTCTATTTTAATCCATTGCTTAATAACCTTGGAAAGTTTACTAAACCTCCAGTTCTCTCATCAGTTAAATGGGGCTGGTAATAGCACGTAACTGTAGGGTTTTGTTAGGAAGCTTAAGTGAAGCACCAAACCCGCTCTCTGGTCTTGAGTAAGCCCACAAAGTGAAGTCCATATTGTTACTATCACTGCTGTCATTACGCTGTGCCAGGTCATGCTCACAATAATTTTCCTGTACAATAAATTGCAAATTCCAACATTTCTAAGCATCCTCTGCCTTTATTCTAGGAATTGTTAATTTAAAAATTCCAAAAATGATGTAATAAAATGTATAAAACAAGAAAGAAATGACTTTTCTAAGTAAAGTCACTGCCCCTTCCACTGCGGAATGGAGGCTTGAGTTTCTCCATCTCTCCTCAGTTGGTGTTATGCCCAGCTTGTCTGCAGATCATGTCTGCATGGCATATTCACCCATACAGGGTCAACAACTACAAGGAGAAATTATGTTTGAAAACTGATCAGAACTAGTTATAGCATCATGAAACCAATACAGATGATAGCGTGATCTGCTTACTTTAAGGATGTTCTTGAAACAGGAGTTTAAAACTGTGTCATCTTCTCTCCTGCTGGAAGATATCAGAAGAGTTAGCCAACACCACATCATTAAACTGAATAACGAGACAACTAAAGCGAAGTTATCTGTGTGGGTAGTCATTTTGGACTGCTCTGTTGATAGTACCATATGCTAGCTACAGTTGACATTCTACAAGGAATTGCAAATGTTTACAGTTACTCTGAGGGAAAGATTCTTTGTGTTGTAGCGTTTGGCATGTGGAGAAGTTTGCCAAGAAAAGATGACATGAAAGCATATTTTATCAAGTCTATTTTTCTGTAGTATTGCTCCATATTTATAAGACTTTATATTTGGAATGATTTGGAGGCTGAAGATAAAATGTTTTCCCCATCCTTAGCCTTGCGTGTCATCTTCTGCCTTCCCACCATCTCTTAGTAATAGATCATTTTGAAATGTTCAACACTATAGGGAAGCAACTTCTTTGGAATTATGTTCAATTTGAGTTGCTTGTTCTCTTTCATGCTCTTTTCAGAATTTTTTAAATTACATTTTTTAGTCTTTTCTAAAATCAATTGCTATGTCAACAGGAAAGAATTTCTGCCCAAGAAAACATAAAATATACAATAATGATTAAATTAGGACTAGACACTGAAAAGCATTTCTATAAATTGTCAATTCTTTCCTTGAGGTCTTTGGTACAAACACTTCCCAGGAAAGTCTTGCCAAGAAAGTCGAACTTAAACTTTTTCTTTTTTTCTGGTTTGCTCATGATAATCTCAAAAATATTTCTGATTGTAATATAAATTATATGCTCATCCTGGTCATGACATGTATTTTTTTTAATCACAATTCTCAGCCTTAGTAAAAGCCACAATTGTCAGTCATTTTATCTTTTCGAGAGGAAACTGTGTTGTATTGACGGTGGGGCCTAAGCACTCCATAAGGTCAGGCATCGTGATGAGGTTCACAGAATGCAGCACTGAGAGAAGAAGACACTCCCAGTTCTATCTGCAACCACTTTCTTTGCTGATATTCAACATATAACTTATCTCTGGGCCTCAGTTTTCCTATCTATAACATTAAAATAAAACACAAAAATTATTTTCTGTGTGCGGCTGAAACAGCATCTAACTGCCACCATTTCCATTCACTTTCAATTGTGCAGAGTTCTGAAGAGGGGTCTGTCCATATTGGGCTGTTCCCCAGGCTTCCATGCATCTGTTGAAGCCATGAGATCTGTTCTTTCAAACACAGTGCGAGTGGAATCTTTTTGTTTCATCTAAGTCCAAAGTCATATAAAAGTAGACTTACTCCTCCACTGTCCCATGCTTTGGCTGAATGGCGAGGAGTCCCAGGCACTAAAGAATGCAGAACACAAATTGCAGGTGCCTGGGTTCCTGAGTGGCCATGGGCAAAGCATCTTGTCCCTTACTCGGAGCTAGCTTTCAGTTTTATGTAAGTAAGAAAAAACTCTCTGTATCGTTCAGCTCCGGAGACTTCCAGGATTATTTATAACATCAGTCAATCAGCCACAGATTCCTTGCCATCTTTGATTCTAACTTCAGATTTTGGCACAGTAGTTATGGACATTTTCATTCAAATTGCAATTCCTTCCAGTCAGAGAGGTCAGATGCTGAGGATACGGTTTTATTCTCTCTTTGGGAGGGAGTGTTTTATGGAGCTAAAGAAGCATGTGGCTCACAATAGTGGCTCTATCTAGGAGGAGTTTCAAGCCTTGTAAGGTTAGGAATAGTGTAAAGCAGGGAGCCTGACTCAGTAGCAATTGGAGATTAGACCCGATTTTGCTAAATAATGCATGGGCCAATAAACAAAGTTAAAAAACAGTAAGTTAAAAAAGAGTAGATTACTTCCTATGATCAGTTCATGTTTGAGTCTGTCAAAAATTTATATTAAAAGATGGACAAAATTTAGGAATAAGAGAGAGAAGTTTATAGCATCCTAAACTCCATCCATTGGAAAAACAATCCGAAACAAGTGTCAATCTAAAAGCTCTTGCTATAAAAGTCACTATTAGAAATCCCTCTACTTGGTGGAATAGATTATGGAATTGTAAGGACAAAAGGATAAAGAGATATAACACTTTATAGGCAAGGAAACACGGCCGGGCGTGGTGGCTCATGCCTGTAATCCCAGCACTTTAGGAGGCCGAGGCAGGCAGATCACCTCAGGTCGGGAGTTCGTGACCAGCCTGACCAACATGGAGAAACCCTGTCTCTACTAAAAATGCAAAATTAACTAGGCATGGTAGCACATGCCTGTAATCCCAGATGCTCCGGGGGCTGAAGCAGGACAATCGGCTGAAACTGGGAGGCAGAGGTTGCAGTGAGCCGGGATCGCGCCATTGCCCTCCGACCTGGGCAACAAGAGTGAAACTCCATCTCAAAACAAAACAAAGAAACACTACATGCAAAAATGAGTCACAGGAATGGATTAATATCTATGCAACAAGAATCAGGAATGGGTAGAGTTAGAAATAAAACCCAAGAAACAAAAAACTAAAGCTCCTTTTCCTTAATTATGGAAAATTCTTAGACAAGTTTACTTAAGCAAGTATGGGGCACAGAAGATAGAATGAGAATCACCTTTTGAGACACAGAAATCAGAAGAAGGAAATGACTTAAGTACATATTTCTCAGATTTTAAAGAGATTTAAAAAGAGATTTTATAGAATATCTCTTTGTCTCTCTCTCTCTGTCTCTATATATGTGTGTGTGTGTATAGAGAGATATAGATATTAGATTTAGATACACACACACATATATACATATGTAGATTCTATAATCTATAGCATGACATTTCTATAAATAATATATTTGTGCATGTGTGTGTGACTATATACATGTTATATATATGTATAAAATATAGCCTTCCTGTGTAAGATTTTAATGTAAATTTTTGTAGAATTTTATTTGTGGTATGGATTTGATAATTTTGTAGGGCATTTTTGTATTTTCATAATTCAAATTTAAAGAAGTGCTTCAAGTATTCATAGAACCTCCATAGCGATGTTCTGTGGAAACTGCAATAACTCTCTGACAACCAGTGTTGGAACGTCAAGTGCAATCCTTAACAAATGTGTGGAGTGTAGGACAGATACTGTCACAGTTGAGTACATCATTATGTTGTTGACCCTGTTCAAAATGCCTGTTTGATAATTTTTGTTGTGTGTGTTGGGAGGGTTATACATCATACACACACACACACACACACACATCTTTGATATAAAACCTACCTATTTAAACTAAAAGTAGTTTCAGGTGAAAAACTTGGAGATTTTTTTTTTTTTGTTTGGAGAGAATTAAGTGAAAAATTATACTGTGAAATTATAGTTAATTAGAAAAAATAGCATGGAAAGTACAGTAATAACATATTCAATTACAATGTGATTAGTTGACAAAGCTTGAAGAATTCTAAATATAAAAGAAGCATTGCCCTCAGATGATTAGAATAAAAGTAAAATGAAACTTCTCAACCCTAGGGTGGAGATTTTACATATATACATATATATATATATATATA
>NW_016806392.1:1999640-2056035 GCF_001698545.2 Rhinopithecus bieti | reverse complement strand
GTGATTATTATTTTAGTATTATAGAAAATTTGGCTATAAGCTTCCTATATATCAAAACATAAAAAGTTGTATGTGTTCTTAATGCCTGATATAAGAAAATGCTTTTAATTTATTCTCTGAAACTAGTCACTGAGACTAATTACCTAGATGACACTACCATATGGCCACTGAACAAGAAATTGGACAAACTTAAGAAGGGGCACAGAGGGGACAGTCTTCAAGTATTAGTAACATACCTAACTTCCAAAAAAACCTAAACATTTCTGATGCTATTGCTCACTGAAGAGGAGTTAATTAGATGAGATTGAACATCTAACCTGAGCAAAGGACAGCTTAAAATATGTTGGAATGAATAGATAGAATGCAACTATTAATTTTCAACTTCCAGTGACATAGCTCATCGGTCACTGATACCATTTACTTTCCCTTGTGTATGTGTTGGCATGGGGGAAGGTATACTGTTTTATGATTTAATATTTTTAACTGGCAAAGGGAAAATAAAATAAAATGCCCCCCAAACCCCACACCACCATCATTACTGTCTCTACTCTCTGACAAAATGCCCTCTGCCCTGGTGAAGAATGAGGCAAAATCACAATCAATATAATTCTTAGACAGTAGTAAATCTACCTGAAAACTCACAAGCACGATTTTCAATGTGGTTAAACAAACAAGTTATGGAGCTACAGCAAATTAAAAAAAAAAAAGTTAAAGAAAAATTTAAGCTTACTCAGAGGAGCTTAATTTCCATTCATCTCTCTCTATGTAGACCTTTTTACCTATAGCCAGTTTCCAAATGAAAGAATCATTCAATGATAGTTTTGGCACAAAAGAAACAACTTTTAATGTAATTTAAAAATATGTATTGATCTGAAATGTGAATGCATTTTAAAACAGAATTAAATGTTTAATGCAAGCCTTTATGTAAACTTAACATTTTTTCTAAGAGCTATAAGAAGATACAGTGTTTAAAAAGAAAATTCCAATTGTACAAAATACATTTATCATTCCTGAAATCTAACCATTTTAAAATGCTTCATAGAAATACATATTTCACAAGTACAGTTGCTAAAAATAGTTTTAAAATCCCATAAAGTAAGTGGAACACAAAAGTACATAGTAAAGCCCTCAAAGACAGTTATACTTCAGGCAAATTAGCCATTAGGGGAATTGGTCATTTGGATATCTATCTTTAGAAACACAGGTATTCCTTGACCTCTTCCACTTAATCTCTGGACCCTTAACGTTTTCTCCCACCAGCACCCTATGATGGTTAATTTTATGTATCAATTTGACAGGACTAAGGGACTCCTAGATAGCTGGTAAAACATTATTTCTGGGTGTGTCTGTGAGGTGTTTCCAGAAAAGATTGGCATTTAAACCATAGACCGACTAAAGGCCACCCTCACCCATGAGTGTTGGCATCTTCCAATCTGTTGAGGGCCCTCATTAAACAAAAAGGCTGAGGCTGGGTGAATTCTCTCTCTCCTCGAGCTGGGACATCCACCTCTCCTGCCCTGAGACAATGGAACTCCTAGTTCTTGGGCCTTTGCACTCTGTGACTTACATCAGAGCCCCTACCCATGCACCCCACGCCTGTAGTCTCAGAGGGGAGTTACATCATTAACCCCCCTGGTTCGCAGGCCAGTGGACGCAGCCTGAAATACTGGCAGCCTTCCTGGTTCTCTGGTTTGCAGATAGCATATTGTGGGACTTTTTTCCCTCCATAATTGCATAAGACAATTCCCATAATAAGTCTCCTTTTACAAAGTTCTATATATAATGTACTATAATCTATTGGTTCTTTTTCCCCGGGGCCTTATTATACCTCCCATAAAGTTTCCTGTTACAATCCATACTTACCGCATCCAATTCATATGCTTGGGACTTCTTGCCAAGAGGTTTACATCTTCACAGTTTCAGCAGCAGCTGTGGTTTTAATTTTAACCACTGTTACAATCAAGCAAAGAGATGTTCTACCTTGAGGTATTATTAATATAAGACAAATTTCTCATTTCATTTGCACATCCACAATGTCATCTGCAAACAGGAAATTCTTGTTACCAAGACCTCAGATCCTTTCTCTGTTTTCTATAGTGAAAGAATATGTTTACCCGTATGTGTCAGACTTACACTTTTATAAAATGAAATAAAAATTAATACATCAAAAGTAAATAACATGCAGCCAAAGTCCCACCTTTTAATTATAGGATTCAAATTGCCATAAAAATGTCAACTTGACTGTGCTTATCCTGTCACAGGTCAGAAAGAAAGCATCAGTTGAAGACCAGCATGTGCCAGCAGGCTATATTTTAGGTCGTAGACTGCTTCTGCTTTCAGAATTTTCCTCAGAGAGAATGTCTTACTCAAGTACGAATTGTCTTGGTCAGATTTTGAGAAAAAAGTAGACAACCAACCCTTTAATAATCGGCAATATTCAGGATTCAACTTGAGAATGTACATTGCTAATCAAATTGAGGTTTGTAGTTACTAAATATCGGTTTTAGGGGTTCAGTGAAAACTATTTTAAGACTCATGTGGTATTTAACGTATCTTTTAGGGAAGACCAAAGGTTTTTTTGAAAGAGCAACTTGAGACAAATCCAAAACGTCAGCAATGCCTTGTTAGAGGTTGGAGAACATTATTTTAGGACAAAAATGTAACAAATAGCATTTATCTAACAGTTGCTTGCCTTAAGCCTAAAACGTCAGTTTTAAGTGATGCTATTTTCTGGTGGTCCTGCCAGAGGACCGGAGTAGCCCTGGTGAAAGAACAAGCTGGCCTCATCTACGGGTTTATTTATTCATTTGAATATTGACAAAGGTGTGCCTACGTAATGTTTTTGGCTATTGTGGTATTTTTAATGGCAAAAAAGATAATACGATTACATACGTTTTGAAGCCACTATTTGCTCCATTCTAGGCACAGCTGATTTTATTTTAATTAGTGTCATCAAAATATGAAAATGGGTTTGTGGCTCTATGCTTTCTAAAACAGGAGATGTATATTCCATTGAGAAGAAACCATTCTATTTACAGTAGTTCAAAAAAGTTAAGGATAAAGTCAGCTGTGGCTAGCAATGACCCTATTTGAGAATAAAAGTCTATCTCTTAGAAAGGCATCTCCCCATGATATTTTGGTCCAGATCTATAAAAGTCCCAGGTCAGTAACAAACTCACAGAGTTTACCTAATGATGAATTCTAAGAGGAACATTCCTTACTTCTTTCTTAGCTGGAGTCTTGTCAGGATGGTGGAGTGATCATCAGTATTGGATTATGTATACTTAAAATTCATTTGAATTGCATGGAAGCTATTGGATCATAGCATAGGGATTAGTAATTTGTGATTTTGAAAATAAGATAGTCTGCACCAGAATTCCCAATAGGGTGCTCCTGGTGAGCCATGAGATAGCAATGCTTGTAAATGTTTAATACTACTGAAAATTTTAAAACTGTTTTTTCAACTTATTAAAAATTTACAGTATTTGAAATGATGTTTGAACATGATTCTTTCACTACTCCAGTAATATTCTGGTGCTGCACCTTTGCCATCAAGTACTCTGCAGAAGCTGCACAGCACTGCTCTTCCCCTTTCCCTGGACTTTCCACACATCCAATCCTTTTGCTTTGCCTATTAATTATAGGAATTCATTCTTCCTTGAAGTGGGTATCTGGTATGCATGTGGACATATTTATTTTGTTAATTAATTTTCTCCTATTTTTTTCTAACTACATATTTTGTCAACTATCGAGGGTGCAATATTGAAATCTACTACTATTGTTGCTGAATTATTTGTTTCTCTCTTCAATTATGTCCATTTTGCTTTCTTGTATTTTGGGGATCTGCTATTAGATGAATATGTATTTGTAACTGCTTCCTGCAGAATAAAGTTTTCATCTTTATAAAATATACCTTTTGTTTTAGTAATACTTTTGTATTATTCTTTTGTCTTAAAGTCTTTTTTTAAAATATAAAAGAGCTATTACAGCTCTCTTTTGTTTATCATTTGTACGGAGTATCTGTTTTTATCCTTTTTCTTTTGAGCTGTATGTTTCTTTAAGTCTAAAGTGTGTCTGTTGTATACAGCCTGTAGTTGGATTCTGTTTCTTAATCCAATCTTATACTCTTTGACTTTAGATTGAAGTGTTTAATCCATTTATGTTTACAGTAATTATTGGTATAGTAGTGGTTTGCTTTCTATATGTTTTATATTGTCTGTTTCTTCATTTCTCCATTATTGCCATCTTCTTTTTGTTAAACAGGTATCTCCTTGTATGTAATTTAAATTCATTTTAAAATGACCCATTTTGGTGAGTTATTTTTTAAGCGGTGCTCTAGATATTACAATACAACATGAAACTCAACCTAACATAATCTAGTTCAGTTTAATACTAATTTCATTCCAGTAGTGCATAGAAACTGCTGCAATATAGTCTCTGTGCCTCTTGCTTTTTGTGGTATTATTGTCATACAAATTATATCTTTATACATTATAAGCTTATCAATGTTGTTTTGTAATTTTTGTTTTATGTGGTTATCTTTTAGTATTTCTTTCAGGGAAAATCACTTGGTGACAAATTCTTTCAGTGACTTATGAGTGTATGCATGTATTTAAGTATATATGTATTTATATGTGGTGCAGTCTCTATGTGTCCATTTTTTAAAAGATAGTTTTGATGCAATTACAATTCCTGGTTGAAAGTATTTTCTTTTTTAAAAAATTTTTTATTATACTTTAAGTTCTAGGCTGAAAGTATTTTCTTTTTCTTTTCTTTTTTTTTTGAGACGGAGTCTTGCTCTGTCGCCCAGGCTGGAGTGCAGTGGCCGGATCTCAGCTCACTGCAAGCTCCACCTCCCGGGTTTACGCCATTCTCCTGCCTCAGCCTCCGGAGTAGCTGGGACTACAGGCGCCCGCCACGTCGCCCGGCTAGGTTTTTTTTTTGTTTTTGTTTTTGTTTTTTTGGTATTTTTTAGTAGAGACAGGGTTTCACCGTATTAGCCAGGATGGTCTCGATCTCCTGACCTCGTGATCCGCCCGTCTCGGCCTCCCAAAGTGCTGGGATTACAGGCTTGAGCCACCGCGCCCGGCCTGAAAGTATTTTCTTTCAACACTTTGTGTATGTCAGACTGCTTATATCTGGCTTTCATAGTTTCCAATGAGAACTCAACCATTTTTCTCATTAAAGATCCCATGTATGTGGTAAGTTATTTTTCTCTTGCTGCATTAAAATATTTTCTCCTTGATTTTTGATAGTTTAACTATTATGTTTTCAGTTGGGCATTTATTCAATTGAAGTTTTTTGAGCTTCTTGGAATTGTAAATTAATATTTTTCATAACATTTGAGAAATTTTGTCCATTATTTTTCCAATACTTTTTTCTCTCATGTCATTGTCATCTATCCTCAGAAACTTCTATTACATGTATTTTGGCATGTTTGATAATGTTTCACAATTATATGACTCTCTGCTCATCTTTTTTCACTTATATCTGTGCCTCATACTAAATATTCTGTTTATATATTTTCATGTTCTCTAATCTTTATTCTGCCTCTTTATTCAAAGTTTTATTTTCATTTCAGTTATATTTTAAATTCTGAAACTTCTACTTGGTTCTTTTATTTATGTTCTATATCTTTTATTGAGAGTCTCTATTTTCACAACCTTAGGGAATTGTGGTGCTAATAATTCCAGAAGATTGTTATGATTTATTAACACCCTAAATAAGAGTTTTTTCTATGAAGCTGAGATATGAGCCATGTCAGTTATATTATTTTGGTAATAAAGGTTCTTGAGCAAGATGCTAGATGTATTGTTAAAATATTGACAAGGTTCTGGATTTGGATCCAGAGGTCTTCCTTCTCTTTTCTTGATCAACACAGCATAGTGCTGAAGGGAGAAATTGGAGTAGCCTAAGTTAAAACACCACATGCTCCATAGTCTTACAAAGATTTAGCCCTTTTCCTTGAAAATAAAATCGTTTCTAGTTTGTTCTGTGCTTTTGGTTAATTTCCAGAGTTCAGAAATAATTGATTTCATTGTTTTTAAAAATATTTTCGTGCCTTTGTTGGGCAGAGGACTCAAAAGCATCCACACGGCCGGGCACAGTGGCTCACACCTGTAATCCTAGCACTTTGGGAGGCTGAGGTGGGCAAATCCCAAGGTCAAGAGTTGGAGACTATCCTGGCCAGCATGGTGAAACCCCATCTCTACTAAAAATATAAAAATTAGCTGGGCATGGTGGTGCGCACCTGTAGTCCCAGCTACTCAGGAGGTTAAGGCAGGGGAATCATGCAAACCCAGGAGGTGGAGGTTGCAGTGAGCCGAGATCACACCACTGCACTCCAGCCTTGTGACAGAGCAAGACACCGTTTCAAAACAAAAGAAAAGAAAAGCATCCTCACTGTATAATTTCAAGTCTGGTTCCTCTCATTTTATCATTTTAAGCTACAAAAGTTCTGTACATATTTGTTACATATATTATTGCTATTTGTTATTAGTGATTTTTAAAAAGAACAATGTTAATTTTGTTCATTTTAAAGTTGTTACTTCTTTCCTGTCTTTGTTATTAATATTATTAGCTTTGTTTATCAAAATGGTTAAAGTAGAACTCCCCTTCACAATTGCTACAAAGAGAATAAAATACCTAGGAATACAACTTACAAGGGATGTCAAGGACCTCTTCAATGAGAACTACAAACCAGTGCTCAAGGATGTAAGAGAGGACACAAACAAATGGAAAAATATTCCATGCTCATGGATATGAAAAATCAACATCATGAAAATGGCTATACTGTCCAAAGTAATTTATAGATTCAATGCTATCCCCATCAAGTTACCATTGACTTTCTTCATGGAATTAGAGAAAACTACTTTAAATTTCATATGGAACCAAAAAAGAGCCTGCATAGCCAAAACGATCCTAAGCAAAAAGAGGAAAGACGGAGGCATCACACTACCTGACTTCAAACTATACTACAAGGCTACAGTAACCAAAACAGCATGATACTAGTACCAAAACAGATATATAAACCAATAGAACAGAACAGAGGTCTCAGAAATAACACCACACATCTACAATCACCTGATCTTTGACAAACCTGACACAAACAAGCAATGGGGAAAGGATTCCCTAGGGGAAAGGATTCCCTATTTAATAAACAGTGTTGGGAAAACTGACTAGCCATATGCAGAAACTGAAACTAGACCCCTTCGTTACACCTTATACAAAAATTAACTCAAGACAGATTAAAGACTTAAACTTAAGACCTAAAACCATGAAAACTCTAGAAGAAAACCTAGGCAATACCTTTCAGGACATAGGCATGGGCAAAAACTTCATGACTAAAACACCAAAAGCAATAGCAACAAAAGCCAAAATTGACAAATGGGACCTAATTAAACTAAAGAGCTTCTGCACAGCAAAAGAAGCTATCATCAGAGTGAACAGGCAACCTACAGAATGGGAGAAATTTTTTTCAATCTATCCATCTGACAAAGGGCTAATATCCAGAATCTACAAAGAACTTAAACAAATTTATAAGAAAAAAAAAAATCAAAACCTGGGCAAAGGATATGAACAGACACTTTTCAAAAGAAGACATTTAAGCAGCCAACAAACATATGAACAAAAGCTCATCATCACTGGTCATTAGAGAAATGCAAATCAAAACCACAATGAGATACCATCTCAAGACAGTTGGAATGGCAGTCATTAAAAAGTCATGAAACAACAGATGCTGGAGAAGATGTGGAGAAATAAGAACAATTTTACACTGTTGGTGGGAATGTAAAATTAGTTCAATCATTGTGGAAGATAATGCAGCAATTATGCAAGGATCTAAAACCAGAAATACCATTTGACCCAGCAATCCCATTACTGGATATATATCTAAAGGATTGTAAATCATTCTACTATAAAGACACATGCACATGTATGTTTATTGTGACACTGTTCACAATAGCAAAGACTTGGAACCAAACCAAATGGCCATCAATGATAGATTGGGTAAAGAAAATGTGGCACATATATACCATGGAATACTATGCAGCCATAAAAAAGGATGAGTTCATGTCCTTTGCAGGGACATGGATGAAGCTGGAAACCATCATTCTCTGCAAACTAACATAAGATCAGAAAACCAAACACTGCATATTCTCACTCATAAGTGGGAGCTGAACAATGAGAACATATGGACACAGGGAGGGAAACATTACACACCAGGGCCTGTAGGGAGGTGGGGAACTAGGGGAGGAATAGCATTAGGAGAAATACCTAATGTAAATGATGGGTTGATGGGTGTAGTAAATAACCGTGGCACATGTTTACCTATGTAACAAACCTGCACGTTCTGCACATGTACCCCAGAACTTAAAGTATAATTTAAAAATGGTTTAAGTATAACTTTTGATGGAACTTTAAGTTCAATTGTACTTTTTTTCTAAAATAAAAAAAAAATGCAAGACTTCTTGGTTCTGGATGGCATACAAGGAGACTGAAATTCTTCCCTTCATTGTACCAATAAATAAAATACAGAACCCACTGAAAACTCAACAACTCTTCTTAAATTCATTAAAGAAATGAGATTCCACAGTAAACTGCTGCCCACCAAACTGGCAGATATAAAAATATCAAAACTTACTACAGCAGAAATCCAGTACCTGCATAGGGAAATGTGAACTGTAATTGAGGAATTGCTGGACACTCAACATGGATGACTCTGAGAGTTAAAAACTCCAAGGGACACCATACTTTGGTGGGTTTTACCTTTTGATGCTCTAACAAATTCTCACGGTTAACATCAGAGAAAAATCCCTTGGTGCTTTGGGTGGTGGGGGCTGGGAGCGGGGGGCAGGAATTAACTATTTTAAAACATGCCAGAGCATTTTGTTCTTACGAAGGCCTGCTGTCGAAATAAATTATTTTACCAGAACCTAAGCTATTCGGGTTGTATCAGAGCCTAACTGACCGGGGGGGTGTAAATATCTACCTCTGGCTGCTCTAGCCTTCCACATGGGGGAAGGAAAATACACAACTCTAGCTCTCTCGAGCCATCCTGCTTCACCTAAGTGTGTGTGTGTGTGTGTGTGTGTGTGTGTGTGTGTGGCGGTGAGGGAGTGGGGTAGGTGTGGGAGGAGGGGTGATGGACTGGCAGCAGTTGTGAAGTTCACAGCCCACAGGCACAGGCACAGACTCATTAAAAGACTGAGACCTATCATAGGACTACAGTATGCTTTCCCTTTTCCCATGCCTTACCACTACACTTCACTAAAGCCTTTTTTAGAAGACTTACTTTAACCCAGTACAACTGTACCAATTACAAAGCATACTAAAAAGCAACAAACAAACAAAGCAAAACAAACAAACAAACAAACAAACACAGTTTGAAGAGATACAGCAAACATCAGAACCAGCCTCAGATATGGCTGTGATGTTGAAAGTATCACATTGTGAATTTAAAACAGCTATGATTAATATACAAAGGCCTTTAAAGAGAAAAACAGACAACATGCAAGTCAAAAGGATAACATAAATAGTGATATGGAAATTTTAGAAAGAAGCAAGAAGAAATGCTAGAGATAAAAAGCATTGTAACAGGAATAAAGAATGCCTTTGATGGATTAATTAGTAGACTGGGAATAGCTGAGGATAGAATCTCAAAGCTGAAATATCTGTCAATAGAAATTTACAAAACTAAAAAGCAAAGAGGAAAAATAGACGAACAGAAAAGAGCAGAATATTCAAGTACTGTGGAACAAGACAATCGCAAAAGGTATAATATACACATAATGGAAATATCAGAAGGAGAAGAAAAAGAGGAAGGACCAGAAGCATTCCATTACATTATAGCAAAGAAAGCCTGAAGCCTTAGAGTTATGGAACCTTTAATCTATCTCCACTATTAACTACCAGATAAAGGTATTTATCTATTTTGACCCTCACATTTGTCATCTGTAAAATGGAAATCATTAAACCTACTTCATAATATTGTCAGCCAGATTACATTAAATTTGACAACACAGTAGCATACACAGCACATAATAAGTGCTTGATAAATGGTCAATAATTTTTAGCATCACCTCAAGCATGTGTCATCATTTTATTAGAGAATCCAATGTGACCCTGTTCCTTGCAGAGCTGACAGAGAGGCGTCTGGAATAGCTGGAATGTTTTGGCAGTCTTAAGATGTTGCATAATAATATATCATTCTTGAGTAAGAAACAATGAAAGTTGTGTTGTCATTAGATTAATTGCCAAACATATCATCTCACCCACTCTTCTGCTGCCACTTGATTGCCCTGTTTATAGACCTCAGCACATTCACTTTTTTTCAGCACTAAACTTATTTTCCTTCTTGTCTGACTTAGCTTTCAAGTTGTGACCCCTCAGGCCATTTTAAGTGTCAACCTCATGGTTCCCATTTAGTCATTTTTTTAGTGGAGTGTGTCTTGGTATAGGCCTGAGTTTCCCATACTGGTTTACTTCCCTCACAGGTAGTCCTTAATAGCACATGGTTACCTTCATCTGTTTTTAATTAGGCAGAAAGAAATTAATGTAACAACTGTGCTGTCAAATAGAAAACTGAGATTTTGGGCAAGTACCAGAATGTACTACCTACTTTTCACTCTACTGAAGTACAATGTGAGAAAATTATACTCTTCAATAAAATTATTTTGCTTCAGTTGAGACATATGGGCCTTCAAGAGCAGCAAGGGGACAATCATCAGCTAAGGCAGCGAAGGCAGTGTAGTGAGCACCAGGGTGTAAGAAGCGCACCCAGAAATCTTACCTTTCTCACCAGATTCCTGCTGACTCAGAGATTATGACCTTTACCCATTGGGCAGCCAGGCTGCAGGTAAGGGGTGAAGCAGCATTTGACTTCTTCAAGAAGTGGTATGGAATCCAATATTTTTGAACATTTTCTTTCTTGCCCTACAATTAAGAGAAAGTTAAACATATACAGATAAGGAGAGGTTTTCCATGAAATTGGTATACCTAGATAGGCTGGCAATAGCATATTCTGAGCAATAGGTCACAAGTACTTTCAAAACATGTTCAAAAATAAATCTTGCATAGAAATACACTTGATAAGGATTTTACTAAGGTCACATATGGAGCAACTGCAATCCAAATGACAAAGAATTCCCTATAGTTAGCCATAAGGGACACAGAAAGACCTTGCCCTTTCATTGGGATATGGGAAGCAGGTTACAAAGAACATAGTTGACAAAACAAGAGAGAAAAACAGAGGTTTTCTTGGTCATAGGGCCATGTTTCCCCAAGGTTGTCACCAAACTCTGAATGTATTAGAAGTTAGTACTGGAATGCTAATATGTAGTACATGGTGTTGTGGTTGTTATGTGCCATAATAGGCTTGTACTGGGTTTGTGTTTAACATAATTATACTTTAACTACATTGTAATTGTATATACTTCTCATTCCATTACACAAGTCTAGCTATCCCCAAACAATGTGTGTTTCCTATGTAAAATCCAAACTTACTGAAATACTATAGAAATTTAGGTAGAAAAATAATTGGGCTGGTCATTTAGTTCCTATTCAGAAACTGCACAAAGATCTTGTTTCTCCAAGAAGGTTGACCAAACGCAAAAATGTTTTCTAAAACAGCGGGTTTATATGGTGTGATAACACTGTCTGTTAACCTAGTAAGTTGTATTCAAAATAGCGAGTGTACAGGTAATATTTGTTCAGTTAATAATCTAAGTGCAGGTGTGCTATGTTGGTGTAGGGGTGCAATCAACTTTATTTTGTAACTGAAAGTTACAAAGATAATAAATTTTGGGTTAAATAATTTCATCTACCATTTACCATTTATGCGACATCGATGTCAATACTCACATCTTAAGGATAGTTTGCTTTTTGCATTCCAAATTATATATTCTTATAATCATACATGCCTGAAAATACTGAGCACAAGTTATTTTTATAGAAAATCATAAAGTTCTATTTTCTTCTCAGTGTAATATTTCCTAGTTACTTGTATCTTTTTCCAGGTACAATAGATAAAGGTACAAAGGTATAACAATAACATATAATGAAGACATAGGATATTCAAGTCAGTAGTTCTCAAATATTTTCTTTCCCAAGACACCAAATTAGCACAGTTTCATCAGCAGCAGTGACTCACTATGAGAATAACTCTTACTTGCTGAGATTCATTTCAAAATATGAAAGGCCCGTGTTGTTTAAAAAAATCCTTTAAAGTCAAATCCTTAATTATGGAAAATACAGATTAAAATGTCATTTTATTTTATTATTTTTCTTATCATTTACAATTTTTGATACAACTTTCTTTACACCTATGTTAGGGAACAAATACTGCTTTACTTTCTAGTTTTAATTGCATCATGTTCATCATTTTGTAACAAAATAAAATACTTTAAAAGTTTATTGAGGTACTGTTTCTCAATTTAAAATGTATGCTTGATCCAGCAGCCGTAAAATGATATTGACAGATTTTCACCATATTCCCAGTTTTTCTGAAGATAACGTGACAAACCAATTCAACAGTTACTACATGTCTCCGGGAAAAATAACTATGATTTAGTTTTAAAATCTCAAAACCAACAAACTGACCATGAGAAAGTTATAATTTATTGTATTTTTCCCAGTAAAGGGAAGACTGATTTTACCCTACTAGTAAGTAAAAGCAGGATTGCAGGGAATTTAAGTATTATCTACCAGATGTTGATCCCACTAAGCCAGCTTTCTAGCTTGTGTTAGGGACTGTTGATCACAGTTTGCTTCAGGTAAACAAATAGAAAGCTAACTCAGTGGCTCTAATCCCAGCAAATGAGTACTGCTGGTTCAAGGAAGCTGAAGGAGAGGGAGGTGTGAGAGTTTAGGGAAGATGCCCAGGGCGGCCCATCTTGCATTTCTGCATTCTATCAATCAAGTCAATTGCAATACAGGAATGCCTGTCTCCTCCATTTTGGAAGATGAGGACAAGTCCCCTAAAATTTACCTTTAGCCACAAAGGGATATTTTAATTTCACAAGTTTACAGATTTAGCATTAGGGTTTGTTGTTTAGTAATCTAAAAGCTCTCCTAGAAGTGAAGGTGTGTGTGTCCAGATAACAGCAGCATCCTAGGGTGCTACTTGCCACAAGCAAGTCCCCATGCTTCTCCTGACCTGATCTGCTGCTGCAAACTCAATCCTTACTGGATTTGACATCATGTAGCTATGTCAAACACAGTAAGCTTAAACAAAAGAGTTAAATTTAAGCAAAAATGGAAATGATAGAAACTTACATCATCAGATTTTTTTTAAAGAACTTTAAACATAATCATATGCATTTATTACTCATTTTACATAAATCCTCACTCCAAGTCTTGGGTGTCAGCCTAGTGGGGTGGATAGGCACAATATATCTACACTACCTGGGTTCGGATCCCAGATCTGTTCATTATTAGGTGCACAGACCTAGACAAATTCACATTCTTTGTTTCTTACATTTATCTTCTGTAACACAGAGATAATAATAGCCCTCCTTCATGCAGTTGTCATGTGGATTAATTAGCTAATATTTGTAAAGTGCTTGACATAACTCCTGACACAGAATCAGTTTTGCTCTTGTTAATCTAACTATCAGTAGAGTGTTGGGAGGGTAGGGAGATGGGAAATCTGGCACACTCATATCTGTTCAGCTGGTTGAAAGGGGTGCCACATGGAAGACTGAAATTGGAGCACAGGAATGATAGGGCTATTGATGGGTCACTATCTACTTGCTGGAGATGCCCACACTGGAAGTCATTACTTACAGTCTTTTCAAGGAGAGAGCCTGTTTCACACACAAGAAAACTCATTTCTTTGGGTTGCCCTTAGCAACAGTTAGTTCTCCCTTTGTTAGATCTCAAATAGATAGTTCAAAAGAACCATTGAAAAATAAACCTAAATAGAAGGCAATCAGGTTTCATCATATCATTAAAAAAAATAAAAGGCACTTATGGACCACAGCTATTACAACCAGAGCAAAGGGGAAACAAATAGAAAGTATTTGAAAAGAATTGCATATGATTTTTGCATATGAAAATGGTACTGTTGACCTCTGCAGTGGATTCCACAATTGTGAATTGTTTTTAATAATAGTGGGAATAGATTCCAAGCTATCTGGTATCTTGTTTAGCTCCTGAATTGCTGCCTCACTATATTGCTCCCAGAGACGATTACTATTCAGAATATTAGTGGTCACATACAGGTTGAAATCCATTTGTCACACCTGCTGTGAGCACAACACAAATTGATACCTATGTGTGTATTTGGCTATACTTTTCTATTAGACAATTTTATTAACATGGTGTCCCTAAAAAACAGACTAAGGGGTAAACATTATTCTTTATACAGAAAGGTAAATCGAGGCAGATTAACTTACACAGAAGACATCTGGAACTCGAATTTATATTTGTTGATACCCAACCCAACATATTTTCTGCAAAATATTAACACATATACTAAAGACAAACATTTCTCCCCTTTCTGTCTTCTTGACACCTTATACCATGCTTCCTAAACCATTTCAGATCCTAATGTATTGGTTTAGTATTGTGCTCCTTGTAACTTCTGGTCCAGTTTGATGACATAATTAACAGATATTGGTCTCTCCTTGATTCCTAATAACCGCTAGACTAGGATTTTTCAACACCAGAACTGGAATGTATTTCTCATCTAATACCTAGTAAGCTACGTAATATCCTATTATTACCACTTCTCTTTCTTGCTATTTTCTCCCAGATTTATTTCAGCCTCAAGATTCTAATTAAATATGAAATGTAATCTTTGACAAATGTATTGTAGTGATTTTATTTTGTATTGAATTGATGTTTTTGTTGCACAATAGATTATGCACATAGAATATATGTAATGCTCATATATGTATACCTATAATATTTTGTTGCTTATTTATGTATATACCTGTCATTTCTTGGCTTAGATATAGAAATTTGGCACAGAGGAGAAATTTAACAAATATTTGTTGCAGGAAAAGATGTTCAAATATCTGGATGTCTGGTATGTTCAAAAGATGATGTCCAGATATTGGATTGCTCTTGGTAGCAAAATTTGGAATTCCACTTGAGATTTTATGATCTACAAAATAACCATTCTTGTGATCATTCCAATTCTACTAAGACATTGTCATGTATTCATGAAAAAATAAGAAAATAAAAGCATTGTGGTAAAACTTCCATGAAGCTAGATTGCTTTATTTAAAGCAATTGCTTTATTCTTTATGATTTGCTCAGAAATTATGTCCTTTCAAATTCACTTAGAATAGCTGTTCACTTATAAAAAGAAGGTCATAGTAAATGGTAATATTTGTGTATGTGGTATAGTGGTGGTGGACTCAGTCTGGGCACGTGTGTGTGCATGTATTGAAGTGTTCTTACTTGAAAATACAAAGTTGACAATGCTATGTAAGTCCTAAATATTTTATTGAAGCTTTACTTAATTTGAATCCCTAACTCTGGAAACCACTGTGCTACCAACAAAAAAGAAAAAAAAAATATCTCAGCTACCCAGGGCTAGACTGCTTGCATTTAGCCAGTGCTTCTTGTTCACGCCCGTTCTCTAATGCATTTGGATTCTTTCTAATCAGGAGAAAATCTACTTTGCTCTAAGTTCGCACCTTACACAGTCTGAAAAAAAATTGAGAATTTTTTTTCAATTAAACAGCAAGTGGATTGCTGAAGAGCATCTGAAAATCAATCACGGTACAAGGTGCACAGAGTGAGCCTGTTATCTTCTGAGATTGCAATTCAGGGGTTGAGAATTCTGTTTTGTGTTAGCCAGAAAGTTCGGGTGAGCTAAGTATCATTTAAAGTTTATAGGTACAAATGAAATTGGCACTCTGAAAAGGATCTCAGCACATAAAGAAAGATGTAGCAATTCTTTCTACCTTCAACTTGTATAATTATTTTGACAAAGTGAATCTCCTCCAGTTTTAAAGACAGTAGTTTTAGTGGAGTTTGACAGCTTTAAAATGAATTTATGAGAAGTTTTTATAAGTCACTGAGGTAAACAATGGCTGTGTTTGACAGGAGGAAATACAGTTGCAGGTGGCACAAGTACTGGATTCCATGACACACTGCTAAAATCAATAGCTTAACTCAAACACTGAGAAACGCTGAAGAATCAAAGAATGTATGTCAGCTATAAGCATGTAACACCATATTACTTTGGCAATCATCTGACCATAAAGAGTAAAATGAGTTTTAAAACTTTTTTCCAAAAAGTTAAATCTCTATGATTAGATTTAACTCTGGACTTACAGGCCACATTGTGGATTTGAAGCTGGCCCCTACTTGCTGTCTCTGTGACTCTGGGCAAGTTTTAATTAACAATTTGCTCCTGATTTTTCCTTATCTGTGAAATGGGGAGAGCAATAAAATGCATAGGATTGTTATAAAGATAAAGCAAGTTCCTATCTGGAAAGTGCAATAAGAGTTGGTGCTTAGTCAACGCACAGTGAGTACTAAAATCACTCAAAAGGCTTGCTCTGGCCCTTCCATCATCTCTCTACAGCTGCTTTAATCACTATGGGAAAGAAAAAAAACAGCTCAAGGTTTCACCATAACCACCCAGTGGGATAAAAACATTTTATAAAAGTCTACTCTATTTCCCTAAATTAAACACCATTGATTGGTTAAACAAAATGCTAGACATGTTTTATTTAAGGCTCAAATGACAATGGCCTTCATTATAGGAAAGTAGAAGAAAATCAGTAATGGATCTTTATGAGAGGGGTCTATGCAAGCACATTTTCCAACCAGTATATTCTCCTTCTTCTAATCCTCTGTGGATGAACTTTGTTTTTTATTCCATGAGAAAAGACATATATTTCCAGAGGATTTTCTTCTAAGTGGCAGTAAGTTTGGGGCCAGAGCTAGACTATCCAAAAGCATGGATGGACATGAAACTGCTCTGTGACCATGGGCCCCTTCTGTCTTCCATCCTCTCACCTGCCTCTCCTCAATACATTGAACAAATGCTTGAAGACTATCAATTTAAAGGGGGCGTGCCTGGCACACTCGTATGTTTTGTTCTGTTGGTAGTCAGGGATAGAGTCTATTAAAATGAAGAAACTCAGAGCTGGAGGCAGGAGTTCAGGGCCTGGTATATCTGGTAGCACTAAGTACCTGATGGCCAAGATAGTGTGAAGTCAAAAGCTTTAGTGCTTGTTGATGAAACATGAGAATTAGAAGAAAAGAGAAGGACAAAATAAGGAGTAGAAAACAAGCTAGAGAGTAGAAAAAAGAGCTTCACATAAAACTACATTTTTGAAGACGGGAACGACGGATGTGTTAAACAGCATAGCTGTTTTCCAAGCCACTCAAGGTGGCTTCAAGCCTGTCAGAGGAGAAAGTCCCACCTGGCTTTCCTAGGGAGACAGGGAGCTACAGTGGAATAAGATGACCTCAAAGCTCAGCAAGATAAATATTGTCAAAATTGTAGCATGTAAGTTACTAACTTTTCAATGTATAAGTTAACTTACCTTGGAACTCAGGGAAAGAAATGACACTCTGATATACATCATGGTGATTCCTCCTGCCCCCATCCCAGTCCATATATTTTCAGGTAAGGGTTTGATGTTAGGAATGTTTTCCCTTCGTTTTAGAAAATGTACTTAGCTGCTATAGGAATGATCTTTCAAATAGCAATAACAACTACTCACCCTATCCCTTATTTTCTTGTGTTTGACTATAGGTTAGAGGTATTTGATATATACACTATCTGAGATTATATAAAAAAGCAATCTATGTGATTTTTACCTTACACTTAATACAATGATTGACTAATAATAGATATAAATACCTGTTTTCATAAAAATGCACATTGATGCATTATGTCAAAGCAAGTGTCATTTGGAATTTTGATTCTTGGAGGACACACACTTTGAGGAGCTCTTCTATATGCTGCAGTGTTCTAGAAGCAGTTCATTAGCAGCACACAGAATTTGACAGTGACAGTCACTGACAGAATAACTACTTTTCTATTTTTCTAGTGGTTATGAATCTAAGTTAAATGAGGATCATTAGGTTTGTGCATGGGATAGTTTATGTATGTACATTTGTAGTGAGCCCAAACTCCTGAACCTGAGGTATGCCTTTCTCCATTGTTGGATAGGTGGCTGACTTCCAGGAGTTACCCACTGCCATATGTGAATGTGGTACACTTCCTGGAACAATCTTTATTGTAAAGTATGACATAATTAAGTGTTAAATAGATATAATAGAGAAGATAATGTAATTTTCTGTTTTCTAAAAGAAAATCTAAATTTTGGCTGGCCAATCCCATCTGAACTCTGAAGCTATGAAGTCTCTTGCTTCTATCCTCAATGTAATTTGTAGGAACACTTTGAATGTCATGCTATCTATCATGTTATTTATCTTGTATGTTTTTAACTTATTTTTGATGAATTTATACAGCCAGTAAGTCACTTCTTTCACTTTATTCTCCAATCTAATACCCAAATGCGTGCATGCACACTCACACGTACGTGCACTCACACACACACACACATAGCACCACCACTACCACCATAACTAATTAAGGGACTCCCAGGGGATTAAATATGTAAATGTTATCAATTAGTTATTTTCTAAAATAGATCTTCAGCTGTGAAATCCTATCACTGAAACTCCTCTTTGTGACTTCTAGTTCTCTCTAACATGATATGGTGCTATCTAGAGATTTGTCTTCAGCTCATTTCTCTTCTCACACTATACGTCAGTCCCCTCTTATCCTAGCAAGTTATGTTTTAAGACCCCTAGTGGATGCCTGAAATTGCAGATAGCACTGAATCCAATTGCTGCAATGGGAACACATTTCTGTTCATGTCTTCCACCTACAAATGCAATGTCATTTCCACCTTAACTAAGCCCTTATCACACACTATGGCTGTAACTTTTGCAGCTTGAAGTTTGACAGCAAAACTAGCATAAATTTCTTTTTCCTTTTTCACAATTTCATGGAGGAAGATTTGTGGTTACCATAGATCTACAGCATGTATCCACTAAACAAAAGGAGGATTCACATCCCTGGCAAGAGGGAGCAGGGTGGCACCAGATTTTATCACGTTACTCAGAAGAGTGTGCAACTTAAACATGAGTTGTTTATTTCTAGAGTTTTCTATTGAATATTTTCAGACTGAAGTTGAACTCTGGTAACAAACCAGAGAAAATGAAACCATGGTGAAGAGGGGATGACGGTAATTCCTCTTGTGTCTTTGTGTTATTCTAAACAATATGTCTATATGCAAAAATATTTATTATATAGTGTCACTTAAAGTAAATTATTTGAGGAAAAATAGAGAAAACCAAGGAATGAATAATGGGCAGGGGCTGGGCAACCATCTGATAAAGAAATAAGTCCATGATGTAGAGAGAAATCAGGACCTATTGTCCAAGATAATGGAAGAATGACCTTGAAGGCTTTTCTGATCATCAGGGCTGCCGCTTTCATCCCACCCCAGAATGCAAGGACCTGGGGGAGTAGAACAATTTCAAAGACGGTTTTCACTGACAGACACCTGCACACATCCCAGGCTGAGCCCTCTGTACTCCTCCTGTATTCCAACACCACTCTCCTTGCTCCCCTCAGGTGTAGCTTTGGTGGGTCCCAGAGCAGCATTTGCAGAACCCAGCAAAGTGGAAGGGGCGTGATTGCCTCTGCTTAGATTTCAAAAGATGTCCCAGAGAACTGTGAGGCTCAAGCAGAGAAATGCCATAAGGGAGGGACTACCAAAGAAAGCTCTCACTACGGCAGTGCCCAGTGGAGCCATGGGGATGGAGCCACTCCCACTGACCATGAACAAGAAGAGCTACTAATGTGTGATTCCAGCCACAGGAGGCCATGGAAATGCAGCCCAGGCACAAAGCCACTGCAGAGATGGGGCCAACTCAGAGAACTGCCTTTGAGGTTGTCTCCAGGCACAGAGTTACCCACCATACTGGGCTTCTCAAAACTGTGGGGACAGGGCCATCACCCTAGAGTGTCTGGAAGGCAGGATGACTGCCCCAATGAGACTGGAGTGCAGAGCGTCAAACCAAAGAAGATTTTTCTCAAAAATATTGTTAATATTGTTTGCCGTCGTGGGTTTCTGACTTCCTCAGGACTTGTTGGTCGTTGCTACTTTCCTGTTGTTCCCGTTTGGAATGGGAATATTTAGTCTATCTCTGCCCACAACTGTATTTTGGAAGCACATAACATGTTTGATTTCACAGGTTATCAGCTGGAGAGCGCTTGCTTTGGAATGAATTTGACTTTAAGTCACCCATGTCTGATTTAGATGCTGTTTAGATGAGACTTTGGACTTTTGAGTTGACGGTGGTACAAGAGAAAACTTTTGTGGCTACTGGCATGGAATGTATGCATTTTGCACACAAGAAGGGCATGAATTGGGGGTACCATGGGTGGAATGCTATGTGTGAATGTTTGTGCATTCCCAAATTCATATGTTGAAAACCTAATCCACAAGGTGATGATATTAGGAAGTGGAGCCTTTTGGAGATATGGCCTTGGGGATTAGTGCCTTTATAACATAGGCATGAGGGAGCCTGTTTGCCCTTTCCACCATGTGAGGACACAGTGACATAGACATGAACTAGAAAACAGGCCCCCAGTAGACACCAAGTCCGCCAGCCCCTTGATCTTGGATGTTCCAGCTGCCAGAAATGTGAGATACAAATTTCTGTTGTTTATAGGCCACCAATTTTTTTTTTTTTTTTTCTTTTTCTTTTTTTTGTTTTTGAGATGGAGTCTCACTCTGTCATCCAGGCTGGAGTGCAGTGGCACTATTTCGGCTCACTGCAACCTCCGTCTCCCAGGTTCATGCCATTCTCCTGCCTCAGCCTCCCGAGTAGCTGGGAATGCAGGCACCCGCCACCATGCCCGGCTAATTTTTTGTACTTTTTAGTAGAGACGGGGTTTCACCATGTTAACCAGGATGGCCTCTATCTCCTGACCTCATGATTCACCTGCCTCCGCTTCCCAAAGTGCTGGGATTACAGGTGTGAGCCACCACACCTGGCTGGGTCAATTTTTATATTTATACAAAAGAACAGCCTATGGGGCCCTTGGGTGCATTTCAGTCACCCTTTACTATTTATCAATCCCTTAATCATAAGGAATCAAGTCATCAATCTTTCTGGCTGCTTTATGCTGAGGAGGGGCTCTCATAGGCAGCTACATACCATGAGTGATCATGTGGCCACCCAGGAGTCAAAGGTTAATCTAATATAGAGTCTTCTTCTGACACATAATATTCATCCCTCTAGTCCTGCACTTCTATCAAAGACAAATCACAGCAGGATCAATCTACTTGCAAAATAAACTTCAGTCACATATAATTGGCCTGATTACCCACACAAAGTGCAACGAGAGTCATTGTCCATATAGACTTCCAAATTGGCTTTTCTGGAACCTATCACATAGCCTTTTCTGTCAAAGCCCTGGGAAAATAACCGGTTTATTCAATATATCTCATTACAAAAACATGTTGTTATTAACTGTATGCAAACACACACAATGCCGTGAATTAAGAATATGCACAAATAGTTTACAAATTTTGGAGAAATTAGGCAGGGAGAGGGAGAGAAATATGATTAAAATTCTGTTTTCAAAAGTACGCTCTACTCAATACACTTAAGGTATATTTCAAGTCTATAAATGGCTCAAAAAAATCTCTTCAGACTCTAAAATTTACACAACAGGAATCAGCAATATTTCAAATTGTAAAAAGCCATAAAAATTATCTTAGTCCTCTGTTGGTTCAGTCTATGTAATCAACTCCTGCTCTGCTTCATACTAAGTTAGCAATCTTTATGAACACATCATCCTTTCAATTAGTGCCCTGGAAGTTTTCTCTGTAATCCAGTGGCACAATCTCCAAAGTTATTAGAAACTTGCATTCAAGAGTCTTTTTCATCGACTGTGGCAGATTATGTCACTCGCTTTTTTCAGAAGGATCAAAGCAAAACACCAATTGTGAATGACAAAAGTCTTAAGACAGTCTTAGTTAAAGACACTGCAGACAAGGAAATTTGGTTTTGCTGTAGCACACAATAATTTAACATAACAATAATTACAACATTTATTTAAGACATATCAGAATTTCAGGAATGTCATAGAATCCTGAAACACATATTAACAAATGTATAAAATAAAACCAAAATGAAGCTAAATGCCACCTCAGATTTGACAATGTTTTCTGCATAATAGTAACAAACATAACAAACCCCATAAGCCTAATATGTCTCTCTCAGACTTCACGGAATGTAATATTCAAAAAGTGATTTTAAGGTCAAAAAGACTGAATTTAGAACTTAAAGTTTTGCTATTGGAAGTTCTGTCAAATATCAAAATGTTAAGGCACTTGATATCACAAAATAGGATCACAGGTCACTACAAAATAGTCATTCATTTACCACAATTGATGAAACAAAAATGTTTACCTTTTGATAGAGAGGAGAGTTAGTTTCTCAAACAATAAGATCTAATACACTCAGCGTGAGGCCAACTATATCTGTCTCTCCCCAATCCTCTTTCTTCCTGCAGTTTACTCAGTAGGTAAACAAATCTTTTATCTCTATATTACACAAATATTTTGTTCAAAAAAGGAAACCAAAGCTTATTTTTGTATGATGTATTATTAATGTGAGGCTAATCTTAATAAAACCTGGTAAACAAATCTACCTAATTTTAATCAGGTAGATATCCATAAGATTTCCATAAGCTTTTTATAACCTTTTTCAATTTTCTGTTAAACGGCAGATTAATGGTCCAAGAAAACCCTATTATTCTGACTATGGGCCAGATGCTGGCCTTGCATCAGAGTGCTTTTGATATTAATGTTTAATTTATAGAAAAACTCTCAACTACTCTTATCTCTCAAAAATTGGTCCTTACAGTCTCACATGCCCACCTTTTCTGCAATGGTCCCTGGGCCTAAAGGATTTGAATAGTTTTAATTCTTGGTCCTGTATCTTACAAAAGCAGTTCATTTTAACTGTTACCTTTGCATGAGTCTGATGATGATTCTTCAACTGGTGTCAATGCTCAAAATTTACAGGGGTCAGTGTCTTTTTCAACCCAGGAGTCAAAGCTCTGTAACTTAACAGCACAAGCATTAATTAATAAGATATTTATCCTACAGGAAGTCCTATAATTATTTCTATCATGTTACAAATTAAAATATGGTGATTAGATGTTTAGGAGCTACTGCCTGCAGTACTTCAAACTACTGTATTAAAATAGTTAAGTTATTCATCACATACAGCTAATTGCCAGCATTCTAATGACAAAAGTATGACCAAAAGCATGAAAAATGTGATGGGTCCTATGCTAAACTTATCACAGTAAGACAACTAACTTTTATCCCCATCATTAAAAAATAGTAAATATGGCCAGGTGCAGTGGCTCACACCTGTAATCCCAGCACTTTGGGAGGCTGAGGCAAGTGGATCATGAAGTAAGGAGATCAAGACCATCCTGCCCAACATGGTGATACCCCGTCTCTGCTAAAAATGTAAAAATTAGCTGGGTGTGGTGGTGTGTGCCTGTAAACAGTAAATAGCAAATGCAAAGATTAGTTTTGGAAATTCAATATAAGGATAAATAATCTCCTTTCTCTTAACTACCATACAACAAAATGAGGACAAAGTAAGAACAAACACAAAATAATTTATTTTCAGCTATTTTAAAAGAGCATCATCATATATTCCCAAGACTAGTTTACAGTTACATTACTGACAACTGATTAGGTAACTTTCACAACCAAAATCTTCAAACCAGTGCAACACTTGCACATATTTTGTTTTCAAGTACATACATGAAGACCTATCAGTGATAAACGGCTTGAGATCAAACAGCACTATAAAGTCCCTCTTTATTTTTAGTTACTACTTAATCCAAGTGTATATCAGTTAGTTTTAATAATGGTCAACACAACTAAATTAGCTTGAACAAAATCCCAGTCAATATAATTTGCTTAATTATAAGACCAATCTTTTCTGAACATTAAAACTTTATACTCAAATCACAATACCATAGTTTTTCCTTATTACCTAAGGGAAAAGATCTGAAACCTATTCAAATTATTAAATGAATAGAATTGTCTTTGAGATAAACATCATTGAAACATTTTATTCTCATTTATTTTTTTCAAGTAATAAATACCATACTATTTCTGTTCAGAACTAATTTAAAAGGTCTTTTATTTTATTTTATTTTATTTGCCAGGAACAGTAAAGATCTCATAGCTCTCTAGATCATCAGAGGTAAGCAAAACCAACCAAATTCCAAATGGTTAGCATGCTCCATCAATTCTTACAGGCCTGACAAAGGCAGCATAAGAATTCCAGATAGATAGAACAAATGATGACTTGCTAAAAGTGCACAAGAAACAAAGTATTCATAGAACCAAATAAAAGTCTTTTATTAGAAACCACAAAAGGATGGTTTTATATATGCACGCACAAGCCAAACACAAAGGAGAACAAACAGCAAATAAATGAAAAGTAGAAGCAAAACCAAACAGGAAGTCAACCCTAATTTTTTTTCTACTCAGTGTACGTTGGAGGCTAAAGTGTTACCTAGAGCCCAAAAAAACCACATGATGAATATCTAATTCCTGACACACAATTCAATATTCTTAACTCTACCAATATCACCATACAGCTTGGGCACTCAAGAAATTCACTCTAGGAACATGACCAGTAAGTACTCCAGTGCCAGCACTATCTATGCAAAACGTTAAACACAGTGTGAAACAATTCAAGCATGTATGTGAGATTTGGCTCCACACTAAATCCAGCTTCATGCTTAACTCTATTGAAAAGGAATTGCAAAACCGCCAGTGCATTTCTTTGCAATATTGTTTATTTTACCTTAATCAAGAGTAAGAAATTTAACTATGAAAATGTTAATTAGTCAAATTTCTCCAATTCTCTATCAGGTTTTAAAGAAAGTTTTATTATCTAAACTTTTTCAACTTTCTATTTTCTCTGTACGTGCCTAAAGATAGATACACAGAAAAACAGAATAAACTACATCTGACTTCCACAGACCATCCATGACATGCCTGGCCTTTCCATTCAGTCACCAATTTTTTTTTTTCTTCTTTTTTTTTAAAAAGTAACCAGTCATTTTACTGTAGGCCAAAACACATACCATATAAGAAGCTTTCTCATACAAAATTACCATTTTCTTTATAACCTTCTTTACCAAAAATACATTGTTATTTGCATACCTTTCTTCACATCTTTCTCCCCTACTTACTGGTTCCTTACTACCTTGCTTTATACATAAACTTTTCAAGTTCCTAATTTAAATTCATTTTCATATATAACTTCTGAATTAGGCAAAATTATTCTTTTTCTCACTAATAACACATCTTTTTGGCACATTTTGTGTGCAGAATTTTATATGAACTACAATTTTTATCCTTAGTAACCTTAAATTTTAGTGAAAACCTAGGAAGCCAGAAATCCTGAGCTGCCTATCTGGTACTAGTGTTTTATAGATGAGAACAATGCCACGGTTTTTAGAAACATATTTCTCCATATCATAACTTTTCTTAATTGGAAATGGCCCAGATATCCAAAGAGCATATTTTAAATTATACAAAAGTCTACCTCCAGTTGTTACCCATTTATATTTTAGTTTTAACAGTTTATCTAGGTTATTTATGCATCACTTCCTTGTTACCCAGTTTATAACCTGTGAGTATCAGGTGTTCACCTAAATAAGAATCTTAAAATTTACCACATAGACATTTTCACCAATGAAAGTCTTTTGCCAGAAAATTCTGCTGTTTTCATTAAACCAGCATTAAATTAAATTAGTCTTACTTATAAAAAGTTTCACATAAAGACCACTTTGTTTTGTCTAGGCTTATAGTTTTATAACTTTCTGTGCTAAGCGTTGATATTTCAAAATACCCCGCAAAGAAAATATATGTAACCCAAACAGAAATGTATGCTGACAATTCCGAAGACATTTCTCTTTCATTTTATGAATAACTTTAAAGCCAGCTTGTTTATTAAGGGTTCACTTAAGTCACATGAACTTAAAAATTGCCTGAATATATTTACTTTAACTTATGAGTGCTCTTTTATTTATAAGCCAATTTGGTAGACACAACATGTAACAATAAATATACATACAGGCCAGGCACAGTGGCTCACGCCTGTAATCCGAGCACTTTGGGAGGCCAAGGCAGGTGGATCACAAGGTCAGGAGATTGAGACCAACCTGGCTAACATGGTGAAACCTTGTGTCTATTAAAAATACAAAATATTAGCCAGGTTTGGTGGTGGATGCCTGTAGTTCCAGTTACTCAGGAGGCTGAAGCAGGAGAATGGTGTGAACCTGGGAGGCGGAGCTTGCAGTGAGCTGAGAGTGCACCACTAGACTCCAGCCTGGGCCACAGAGTGAGAGTCCATCTTAAAAAAAAAAAAAAAAAGTACATACAAATAAACACATCTACACATGTATACATATGCACAAACGAAAATCCAATAGCTTTTACCTTGTAACTCTAGCCATGAGATAGCAATATAAACTCACTGGGTTTACATGTTTACACTTTGTTTGCCCTCATAGGTAATCCAATGAAGGTTGTGAACTAAAATTTTGGATAAAACAATTTTCATGGCAGTTTGATTTTTAAAGGCCAAACCTCCCCAGACTCAAAAGAACACTGGGACCAAAGAGCACCAAAGAAGAACATCACATACTAACCAGGCCTGACCCTGCTTAGAACAGCAGCACAAAAGCCTGGATACATGCAACTCCATCCCACTTTCCCATTCACTTGCAAACTCCAGATTCCGAGCAATACTGAGGGCAAACAGTATTCCAAAACTAACAAGTTTACTGAATTCCTCATGACTGTATCAATCACACACAATCACCACAACAAAATCCAACTGCTGCAGCAACAAGCCTCAAGTGTCCATACTGAAACAGTCTGGGTACCTTTCTCCAATGGTTGGGCTTGATCAAATACAAACAAAAATTTCTTAGGAATTTCCCAAATTGAGAGGAACTGATCCCACCATCTGGTACCCACAAAGGATATTCACTTGCCAAGACACAACACCCAATTATAACCAAGCCCTCAAGACTGTCCATACTGAAACAGTCAAGGTGCTTCCCACTCTCAGTCAGTTGGGCTTGTTCAACCTGCAAATGGAAATTCATTTAAAAATTTCCCAAATTGAGAGAAGCAGATTCAGCTGCCTGGGCCCACAAAGACACTCACCTATCCATATGCAGACGTCATATTTCAAAAGCAGTTCTTTCAAGGCAATCAGGGACATAGTTGGGGTCAGCTGTGGTGGGGCCAGAGAGACACGGAAACTCACCTCCAGCCAAAACTGGGTGGGTAGCTGCTTAGGAGATCTTCAGAGATGCCCAGCCTGTGGCAGCTGAACCATAAGCAATACTTTCCTGGTTAGGGAACCAAAAGCTGTTACCAAAACACCAGGGGTTCAGTCTAAGTTCTCCCGCTCCCTGCACAGAAAGCCAATCACTGAGAAGACAAGTATTGCCAAGGAATAAGACTTTAATCAGGTACTGAAGCAGAGGAGATAGAGAGCCTAGCCTGAAATCCATCTCCTTGACTGACTAACACTACGGGTTTATATAGCAAGGAAGAAATGCAACAATGTGTAAGAAAACAGGAACTAGGAAGAAATAAGGAATCAATCATGATGAATGAGGTAGGCAGCATCTCATTGTCTGGATGTGGTGATCTGGTGAGTTTCAGTTCTTTGATACTTTTTTTTTTGAGAAGACTGAAGCTCCTTTCTTGAGGAAAGAACTCAGACAAAACAAATGTAAGCTTCAAGCTTTAAGATCATAAATGTCAATTTTTATGTTTATCTGAAAGAACAGCCAATGGGACTCTTCGGTCGGTTTCACAAACATATTTCCATTTGCATACCACCCGTTCTTTCTTTTTCTTCCAATAGATCAATTGTCTTCCTCAAATGTAAAGAAAATCCTTTTATTGTGTTTCGAATATTTTTCTACCAACAAGGCAAGACTCTCCGCCAGCAAAAAGATCACAACTTGCTGGAGGCTCAGATGATAGTTAGCACTTTTCTACCAATGAAGTATTTTTTTATTTAGGCATGCATATTTTTCAGATAATTTTACCACACACTTAATAGACTACAGTATAGTGTAAACATAAATTTTATAAGCACTTGGTAATTTTGAAAAACTGTGACTCACTGTTTAGCCATATTTGCTTTATTGCAGTGTTCAAAAACCAAATCCCAGTATTCTGAGATATTTCTGTAGCAATTGTGAGATATCTTCACTACAAAGTAAATTATGAAGTAATCTCCTGGGTGATATTTTGAATCTGTACAAATATTTTGTTATCCGATAGCATTAACCTAATGGTTTTTTAATATACTGATGATCCTTAATAGAATCTGTGGTATCTTTGTGGTTACAAAATGGTGATTTTCTACTTCTATTATTTTTTCTAAGCTGATGTTCTGTAACAAGACTTTATTTTTTTCTCTCTTTTCTCTTTTGAGAAAGATTTCACTTATTTTAATTTTTTATTTATTTAATATATTACATAATATATAACATTTGTAATTATTATCAGAAATTTTGATGCTCATTTGTTCCATACATAGCTATAAAATTCTTGCAAGATAGATCTAATGTTCTTTTAAATGTCTGCAACTGGTCTTTTGTAGAATGATCATATGGTCCAGATAGGACACTTTGAGATTGATGCGGTCACTGTGAATAAGTATGAGGGAATGTAATTACTGAAAGAGTGGTCTCGAAATCTCTAACTATATTAGTGGATTTGTATGTTTCTTCTGTTATTTTATCTCTTTTGCCTCATATTTTACACACTATTTTTAGGCACATGCACACTAAGAATCATGATGTTCTATACTACCTTGGGGATTTGACACTTTTTTTTTTTGTTATGTAATGTCCCTCTGTATCCTTGACAATTTTCTTTATCCTAAAGTCAACTTTGTCTATAATTAATATCACTAACTCCAGTTCTCTTTTGCTTAGTGTTAGCATGGCTTATCTCCCCTCATCTCTTAAACTGCAAACTATATGAGTATTTATATTTAAAGTGGATTACTTATAGGAAATGTATCATTGGGTCTTGTTATTCTTATTCACATTGATAATCTTTGCCTATTAAGTAGTGTGTATAGACTGTCCGATTTAGATTATTGAATATTAAAATTAATATCTGCCATGTTTCTCTTTTCTATTTTTTGTACTTTTTTCATTTTTTTCTCTTTTTTCTCCCCAGATTTTATTTGAGCATTTTATATATTTTTTCTGTTATCAATTATACATCTTTTAAAAATTTACTGACTTATCCAGAATATCAAATATATGTTTTCACATCATCTGAGTGTACCTTCAAATAATACTGTGCTGCTTTCATGTAGTGCAGGGACTTTGTAGCAGTATTTCTACTGCTTCCTTTCTACCTTTTATGACATCATTTCATTCATTATACTCACCCATGAGATATAGTAACCCGATGTATTGTTACTATTATCAATTTAACCTCAATAACCCTTTATATCAATTAAGAATACAAATGAGAATTTATTTTTTTAAATTCTTCAATGCCTTACTTTAAAAAAAAAATATGTAAATCCAGATTTTTTACCTATATTGTTTTTATTCTCCCTGACAAACATCTTTAACATTTCTTACAGGAAAGATTTGTTTTGTAATGAGTTTCTTACGTTTTTGTTTGAATTTTTTTTTCACATTCATTTGCATTTAAAGGATAATTTTATTTCATATAGCATTTAAGGTTGCTGTGTGAGTGTGTGTGTGGGTGTGTGGGTGTGTGTGTTTGCAATAATTCACTCCACTCTCTTCTTGTTTACTTTGTTTCTAAAGAGAAGTTCACTCTACTTCTTAATTATGTTCCTCTATGGGCAACTAATACGGTTTGGCTCTGTGTCCCCACCAAAATCTCACACTGAATTGTAATAATCCCCATGTGTCAAGGGTGGGACCAGGTGGAGATCACTGAATCATCAGTGGTTTCCTCCCATACTGTTCTCGTGATAGCAAGTGAGTTCTCATAAGATCTAAACTTATAAGAAGTTTCCCCCTTCACTCAACTCTTATTCTCTCTCCCATCACCCTGTGAAGAGGTACTTTCTGCCATGATTGTAAGTTTCCCTGGGCCTCCCTAGCTATGTGGAACTCTAAGTCAATGAAACCTCTTTTCTTTATAAATTACTCAGTCTCAGGCAGTTCTTTATAGCAGTATGAGGCTGGACTAATACAGCAGCATATCCCCTCCATTTCAATGTATATATTTTTTGCCTTTGATTTTTTGCAGTTTAAATATGATATATTTACGCGCAAGTTTTTTTTAACTGAATCAGTGTTCTTCAGGTATTCTTGATCTGTAGATGGTGGTTGTTATTAATTTTACAAAGTTTTCACAAATTATAATTTCAAATATTTTTGTTTTACTATTTTTTGTTCCCTTCTCATATTCCAAGTATTCTCGTATTGTGCCTTTAAAAATCATCACACAGTTCTTGAATTTTTCGTTCTTTAAAAAAATTATTTTATTTTTTTTCTCTTTGCATTGCAGCCTGGGAAATTTGTGTTGACCTATCTTTAAGCTCACTGATTCTTCCCTTGATTATGTCTAATCTATTTATGAGTCTATCAAAAGTGATCTTAATTTTTGTTGCAGTGTTTTGATTTCAAGCAATTCCCCCTTGATTCTTTTCTAGAATTTTCATATAATTGCTTTCATTACTTTTTTGTGTTGTCTACTTTTTTCCTTTAGAGACCTTAACATATTAATTATAGTTATTTTAATTTTTTGTTCAATATTTCCCACATTTATCTCATATCTGAGTTTGGTTCTGATGCTTGCTTTATCTCTTCCATCTGCTTTCTCTTGCCTTTTGGCATATCTTGTAATATTTTCTCGAAAGCAAGGCATAATGTAACACAAAATAGAAGCTTAGGTTAAAAAAATGAACAAAGTAAACCTCATTACAGTAAGGAGGTATGTTACTCTGCTGAGGAGCAGGCTTGTTAAACATTTGCTGTAGCTCTAAGTGCCTGAAGATATTATGTTTCTATTGTTTTTATCTCCCCTCTATATTTAGTTTAGCCTAAATATTATTTTCAGATTTAGTCTGTCTTACCACTTTTTCAATTTTATTCATTATTATTATATTGGAGTCTTGCTGGTTTGGTGGTAAGTTGCAGTGAGGGTTAATTATTCCATAATGTTATCATCAAATCTCAGTCTTTTAGAGGATTTGTATCTCAAGGCATTATAGGTTTCATGAGTGTTTCTCCAATGATATAGCTTCCTCTCACCCTGCCTTGACCTTAGTGGAAACAAGATTGCTAGAGGGGACTGCAGTGGGGAAAAATTCATTTTCTTAGGTGGATAAGTCTTTTCCTCTGGAGATTAGACCTTTCCTATGAAAACAGGATGGGCGTATTTCAAAATGTCTTCAATGTAAAACGTACCCCTTCTGTGCTAGAGCCATAAAGGGTTCATCCCAGCCCTTTTACTATAAATACTTTTAAAGAGCCTGGAAGTAAATCCTCAGAAAGAGACTGAAGCCCCTAGTAGATTCTCACTTACACTAGTCCACATTCAGCTTCCAGAAATTAACCAAAATAAACCTTTAAGTGTTTTACCAGGACATGACTTGAGTAGTTACAGCTCCAGATAGGAGGATCTTGTACATCACAGGTCCCCAATCACTAGGCAGTGGACCAGTACATGTCCATGGCTCGTTAGGAACTGGGCAGCACAGCAGGAGGTGAGTGGCAGCAAGTGAGCATTACCACCTGAGCTCTGCCTCCTGTCAGACCAGCAGTGGCCTTAGATTCTCATAAGACCGTGAACCCGACAGTAAACTGTGTATACAAGATATCTAGGTTGTGTACTTTTAATGAAAATGTAATGCCTGATGATCTGAAGTGGAACAGTTTCATCCCGAAATATTCCCCCACCTTGGTCGGTGGAAAAAATGTCTTCCATGAAACTAGACCCTGGTGCCAAAAATGTTTGGACTGCTGTTGTACCTGACTCTTTGGATGCACCTGTGTCCCCAGATTTCTGGAGAGCAGATGTCCTGCAATCTCAGTTTTCCAATGGGTTCATAAAAAGTAATGAGCTTTTAGTGTGCTCTGTTTTGTCTTGTTGTTTTCATTTTTTTCCCTGTTGTGAGAGGTGACAATGTGCTTGCAGCCCTCATTCTCAGCGCCTCCTTGGCCTCCGGCCTTGGCTTCCACTCTGACAGCGCCTGAGGAGCCCTTCAGCCCGCCACGGCAGCGTGGGAGCCCCTCTCTGAGCCCGGAGCAGAGGGAGGTGTGGAGGAAGAAGCTTGGGTGGCAACCGAGACTGCCTCTGCGCTGGCTGGCCATTATGAGTTCCGGCGGGTGCGGGCGCGGGCTCGGTGGGCCTAGCACACGGAGCGGCCGGCTGGCACCGCCGGCCCAAGGCAGTGAGGGGCTTAGCACCCCGGCTAGCAGCTGCCACAGTTGTGCCTGGTCCCCCAGCAGTGCCGGCCTGCTGACGCTCCACTCAAATTCTCACCCGGTTTGGCTACCTCCCCGCGGGAAAGAGCTCGGCCCCTGCAGCCCGCTGTGTCTGAGCTCCTCCCCCTGCGGTGGGCTCCCACGGGCGGCCTGAGCCTCCCCTACGGGCGCCGCCCCTGCTCCGTGGAGCCGGTCCCATCCACAGCCCATGGGCTGAAGAGTGCACGTGCAGCTGGGGACTGGCAGGCAGCTGCACCAGCAGCCCTGGTGCAGGATCCACTGGGTGAAGCCAGCTGGGCTCCTGAATTGGATGGGGACTTGGAGAACTTTTATATCTAGCTGGAGGATCCTATGTGCACCAATCAGCACTCTGTGTCTAGCTCAGGGTTTGTAAATACACCAATCAGCACTCTGTGTCTAGCTCAGGGTTTGTGAATATACCAATTTGTACTCTCTATCTAGCTAACCTAGTGGAGACTTGGAGGACTAGCACTCTGTGACTCTGTGTCTAGCTCAAGGATTGCAAATGCACCAATCAGCACTCTGTGTCTAGCTCAGGGTTTGTAAATACACCAATCAGCACTCTGTGTCTAGCTCAAGGTTTGTAAACACACCAATTGGTACTCTGTATCTAGCTAACTATGTATCTAGCTAACTAGTACTCTGTGACTCTGTGTCTGGCTAAAGGATTGTAAATGTACCAATCAGCACTGTGTTAAATTGGACCAATCAGCTTTCTGTAAAGTGGACCAGTCAGTTCTCTGTAAAATGGACCTATCAGCAGGATGTGGGTGGGGCCAGATAAGGGAATAAAAGCAGGCTGCCTGAGCTAGCCAGCTGGCAACCCCCTGGGATCCTGGTCTAGGTTGTGGAGGCTTTGTTCTTTTGCTCTGTGCAATAAATTTTGCTGCTGCTTAGTCTTTGAGTCTAGGCTGTTTTAAAGAGCTGTAACACTCAGCCTGAAGGTCTGCAGCTTTGCTCCGGTAGCAAGTGAGACCACGAACCCACCGGGAAGAATGAACAACTTCAGACGCACTGCACCTAAGAGCTGTAACGCTGACCACGAAGGTCTGCAGCTTTACTTCTGACAGACTACGAACCTATCAGAAGGAATGACGCTCCGCACACATCTGAATGTCTGAAAGAACTTTTCGGACGCCCCATTTTTAAGAACTGTAACACTCACTGAGAGGGTATGGGGCTTCTTTCTTGAAGTGAGTGACACCAAGAACCCACCAATTTCGGACACATAAGGATTTGAATAACAAAGTCCATCAATGTATGCGTCTGATCTGAAGCATAAGTTCAACAGTTTATTTATAGAAATTTTTTGTGTAGTAGCTTTTTTTGCGTTTTCAGTGTGTCAATATATACATAATCATTTTAAGTATAGATCAGTGGTATAGAACGCATTCACAATTTTGTGTAACCATCACCACTATGTATTTCCAGAATTCATCATCCCAAAGAGAAACCCTATACGTTTTACAGAATAGTCCCCACACTAATCTACCCTCAGTCTAAGTAAGTTCTATAATGCTGTATGTCTCTAAGAAATTGACTATCCTACGTTTATAATTGGAATTACACAATATTTGTATTTTATGTCTGGCTTATTTTCCTTAGCATATTTCCAAGATTAATTCATGTTGTAGCATATACTGGAATTTCATTTGCTTTTAAAACTGAATATTATTCCACTATTTCTATATATTACATTTTGTTCATTTGTATCTTAATGAACAAATAGTTTGTTTCTACCATTGTGCGTTTTCAATATTGTTGTTATAAACACTGGTCCACACATATCTGCTTGAGTCCCTGAGTGTAGTTCTTTTGGGTATATACCAAGGAGTGGAATTGCTGAGTTGTAGGGTAATCCTAACTTTTTGAGGAACTGCCTGTTTCCCATAGCAGCTGTACGTACCATTTTGCATTCCTACCAAAAATACACAAATAATCCAATTTCTGCACGTCCTCAGCAACTCATGTTACTGTCTTTTTTAAAAATAATGACCATCCTAATAGAAGTGAAGAGGTATATCATTGTGGTTTTTGTTCTCAGTTCTATAATAACTAAAAGATGCTGAGAATCTTTTCATGTTCTTCTTGACCATTTGTGTATCTTCTTTGGAGAAATATTTGTGTATCTTTGGAGAAATACCCACTTTTTGAGTTCTGTGCCTATTTTTTATTGGGTTGTTTTTCTACTGTTGAGTTGCTAGAAGTTCTTACATATTCTAAATATTAGTCTCTTATCATATATATGACATGGGGTAGCTTTTATGCAAAAGGCTGAAAGTGACTGAAACTTAGCCTCTTCATCACATTCTCCCGTGGATACTGGACGTGTTTCAACCACATTCTACAAGAGTTCCAGAGTAGGTACTTCAGATAGCTTTCAACCGAACAGTAGTTTCTGGATGAAATGATGGATTCTGGAGCTTTCTGCTCTGTCATCTTCTATGATATCATTGTTTTAGTCTTCTTTCTCCGTGGCTCCAATTATAGTTATGTTGAATCATCTTTGCCTATACGTTTGACTGTAAGTGTGTATGTACACACACGCAATCTATTTATATAAGGTTATAATATATATAGTTTGCGCAAGGGTTTCACACATGTGCATTTAACCAACCACAGATCAAAAATATTTGAAAATAAAAAGACTGTGTCTGTATAAAACATGTAGAGATTTTTTCCTTGTAATTGTTGCTTGGCCAAACAATATTAGTACTATTTATGTAACATTTACAGTATATTAGTAACTATACATAATCTAGAGATGATTTAAAGTACACAGGAGGATGTGCACATGTTATATGCAAATACTACACAATTTGTATAAGGAACTTGAGCATTTGGGTCTTTGGTATCTGACATAGATTCTGGAACCAATCCCCCATGGATACTGAAAGACAACTCTGCGTGTATGTGTGTGTGTGTGCGCGCGCATGCGTACAAATGCGTATAATGCATCAATTTCTAATTATGCTTCTTTATTTTGTTTTCTATTTCTTGGCTGCTCTCGGTTTTCTGGACATCTCGTTATATTTTGAGTGAAATCTACATTTCTTTGAACATCCTACTAGTCTTCGTGAATGAATTTTTTTGGTTAGGAAGAAAAGCTTATAATAGTTTATTATCAGAAGAGAAAGCTGGGAAGAGATACATGCGATATGTTATATTAGGCATAATATATGACTAACAAATGATTATAAATTATTTTAATAGTTTAAAAGCAGTTTAATAAACCATAATTATTTTAACCACACAATTAAAAAGTATGCAATATTTAGTGTGTTGATATTCTTCAATCAGAGATATTAATAAGGGTGCTTTACAAACTATTTTTAGAAAGATTCTCCTAACGTGCAATTGCACAAGATAGAGAGTTTGGCCCTAACCTTTAGCCTGTATTTGCATTTCTTTGTGGTATTAGTAAAACAGAGGTTACTGAGCTTCACTTCTAATTTTTCTTACAGTAGTTTTGGTGTGGCGTGGTGCTCAAACTACTTTAATATAATTCCCAATGGAACTGATGTTGCTGTACAATAATTATGATTTAAAGACCACCGATATAAAGGAGAGTGAAATAAATGCCTGTGTTCCTTTTACCATTTGCTATTATAACAGTTTCTTCTCATGCTTGCATTATGTTTAAAACATGTAAGTGGGTATTTGGTTTTATTCTATATATTTATGTATATGGTATCAGAATAATGACCCACACAAAACGTCCATGTCCTAATCCACAGACCCAGTGAATATGTTACCTTATGGGGCAAAAGGGACTTTGCAGACATGATTAAAGTGGAGGACTCGAAAATAAGAAACCATTTTGCATTATTGAGTGAGCCCAATTTAGTAAAAAAAATTATTAAATGCAGTACTTATTTCAGCTTGCTAGGAAAGATGTGATATGAAAGGGATTCGTTTAAACCACCATTGCTGCTTTGAACATGAAAGAAGAGATCCAGGTGCTGAAGAACGCACCCCATCTCTAGGAGCCAAAAAAGGCAGAAACTGAATTCTCTCCTAGAGGCTCCGGAAAGTAAAGCAGCCCTGCCAACATCATGATTTTAGCCCTGTGTGATCCATTTCAGACTTCCTGCCTCCAGTGGTATAAAACAACACATTTATGCTGTTTTAAACCACTAAGCTTACAGTAATTAGTTACAGTAGCAATAGAAATGTAATACAAAACATTCCATAACCTGCAATCTAAATTTTATAAGCCTTTTAATATACTTAGTTTGAAAAAGTGAGACTGAGAGAAAAAAAATATTACTGAACACAATCCGGAGTAGTCATTTCCACCTCTTCAGTCAACCTTTTACAAACATATTTCAGAGGTATGTATTTTATCAAACATTTATACAATCAAAGGATATCACAACACTATCATAATGACACTAACACTATACCTTTCTCCACGCTGAGCCTTATGTTTTGGTCAAATATGCTTTAGAATTCCTATGTATTCTTCAGTTGCATGAACTTTTCAGGGGAAAGTGAACACTTATTTTAGATGTTTTAATATATACATGTATATACATAAAGACAATTTTGCGACTATTTTCTAAGACTCTGGAAGATACATAAACTTTATTATATGAGTTAGGGTAATTATTTTCATTGGTGTTGGTTTTCTATTATTTTCTTTTATAACTAATTTAATGAGCATTTTAATGGTCTTTAGGGGGAAGAGTGATGTATTGCATCCTTTCCACCATATCTGTGGAAATTCCCCTTGGCTAACATTAAAAAGATGTAAGAGCAGCCTTGCTGGCATGAAACTACAGAGTGCCATGTTTCACCCTCAACAAAGAATTCTCTGTAAAGTCATTAACTAGACCATAATTTTTTTTCTAAAATGTATTATTAATAACAGTTTAATTTTTTTGGTTTGTGTAACATCTGGGAGGAGAATGCATCTACACACTATTTAGAGGAGCTTGTTCCCTTGAAGACCCAATTGTCTGACCAGTTCTGTCTTTTTGGAGATATAGAACAACCTTATGTAATTAAACTTCAGGGATTAAATGCTTTCTTGGCAATTATTGTGAACTGTGGATTTAATTAATATCAAGTTGGACGCATATAAACTAATTTGTGTTATTTCTAATTATTCACTTAAGATGGAGAAATCCAGAAAAATGCACATCAAAATGCAACAGATTGTTTACTGTCAGTCCATGGTCTTCTTCAAAGATTGTTTTCAGCTTTTTACAATTTGTAAAATTTTCACGAATCTGTACACACTTATCTCCTAAACGTAATGAATACCCTAAATCCACGGATGTTCGATGTTTTTTTTTTAAAGCATATCTGGGCAAAGTTATGTTTGCTACAAAACACAGTGATGGCACTGACAGGGGTTTTCCGTGCTTAGGAACTCTTCTATGCCCTTGAACAAGACATTGAGGACATTTTGGGGGACCCTACAGAAATAAAATAAAGGCAAGACTGCAGCCTTAAAAACTTCACATTTGATGATAACATTGGTGAAAAAAGAAAACATAACAGAGAAGAGTGAAAAGGGTAAACTACAAATGAGTCACTATTTTTTTAGTGACCCCCTAAACATATTAAACTTTATTTTCTATATTCTTACCTACAAATATTTTGTTTAACAGTTGGTTGTTATATTTTCACTGAATATTTACTTAGTAATTCTTCATGTTATCTTGTAGTATTTATTTTTCAATTTAAGTTTTTATTAAAGTGGTATATATTACAGTTACAATTTCTGTAAAAAATATAAGACTTAACACACAAAAGCAACATCATAATTTCTCCAACCCTCTCTCCTGCCTGCTCCATAGAGGTACATAATTTTCAACACTGTTAGAAATGTTTGCCAGTATCTAAACTTATAATTAACATGCTTCTACTAAAAATGTCATTAGTTTGGCAGTTATGTATTTAGTTATTAACTTGCTACCTTGAAAAATGAAATGATGATCTAGCTTACCTATACCTTCTTTCACACACACACACTTTTACCTCTCACTTTTATGATTATAATGTCCTTTTTACAGTTATACAGAATTTTTAGTTTTCATACCCAATCTTCTAATTATTAACACAGTATAAACCAAGTTCATGGTAAGCATGAACTGTAGTCTACATTTTCTTTCTAGTGCATTTCAGTTTCCCTTTCGCCTTGTTTTTATTGTTTGCTTAGCTTTCTACTTATCTTTTATTAAAGCATCTCCAAGTACTTTAACACAATTATAACCCTTCTTTTAATATGTAGAAAAGCATCGAGAACATTGGTAGTGTTTTGTTTTTTCTTTGCTTGTTTGGCAGCTAGTCTAAGGCTGGCTGTATAACTTCTCAGGCCCCGTGCAAAATGAAAATTCAAGTCCTTTTGTTAAAAAATATGAAAAGTATGATTAAAGCTACTAAAATGTTGAGCCTTTACACCAGAAGATATTTTACTACTTATGAAACAAGGTAGGAGTAGGAGTAATAAAGACAAACTTACAAATGACAAAATAAGATTTATAGTATTATAACTTAAAATAGTATAATTAATATTATTTTATTAATGTGATAACATGATTAATCATAAAATTCTACGGCTTCTTTTTCCCCATAAATTCACTTATTAATTGAAAAACAATTATTTTAGCATTTTATTTTCAGTCAATTTTGTTAAAAGTTACTTTAGTCATTCTTGGCAAATGTAAGATCCCAGTAATTTTTGATAATTTTTAATTCTGAAAAGTTCTTTCTGCTGATGGAAGTGCTATGGGAGCTAAGATTCTTAGGTCTTTAAGAACATTAAATACATTAATATATTCTGATAAGTTAATTTAGATGTAAGTTTTAATATATCTAGAGTGGATGATTCTTATGGGACAATTTTTCTAAAAAGATTTAACTCTTCTTATCAAACCAGTTTAATGTAAGTCTGCGTTTAATTTTAAATGTAAATTTATTTAATGATTTTTTTTGTTATTTCCTTAACTTTTGGTGATTTCACAAAAAATGGAAAATGGCTTTATGATTTTTAAATAATTGAAAATTTGTTCTTATGCATTTATTGCTGTATCTCCCACTGCAAGAATGCTTCAATATGAAAACTGATTTTTTTCTATCAAATGTAACAACAGTCTTTTAATTTAATCTCTATTTCCAAAATTGGCCCTCTCTCTCCGGTCAAGGCTGCTACCTCTGCTAATGCCACTTGTGCTACTGCTGCTGCTGCTACTACTACCAGTCTGGACTTAGGTCCAGTGTCCCAGGCTGCTCCTACATGTGCCTACAGGGCCTCCAGTCCAATGCCTCAGTGTGCACACTGGTCTCTGCCCTGGCTTTCTGCCATGCCTGAGAGGCCAATGCTGAGTGTTCCACATGTGGCCCCCGCTTGCCTGTACCTCCTCTGCTGTCACACATGCTCCATGGCTCTGTTGGACTTCCCTTGCAAAACACAAGTTCAGACCTAAAATTCTGAAGAATTGATCCACTGAAAAACAGAGCACTAAAGTAGTTGCAGGGCCCTTCCAGAATTGGAGCCTTAAGAGAGTGCGCAATCACAAGCACGAGAAGCCAGTCCTGACTAGAACTAAAATCTACTCATTTAAAACAATCGACTTATTCATCGTGTTTACAGCCCACATGCATTGGGATTGGGCTGCCATTGCTTCTGATTGCTCAATGCCGATGACATGCACCTTGTTAAGTTGTTTGAATACCTCGCTAAATGTCTTTTCACTCTTTAGCTACAATCTTCCTGTGGCTCTACAAATCAGGTCTTGTGTTCTGCCATGGAGCTCCTCTTCAGCGTCAAGATGGAAACCCTCTGTTGCTTGATCTCATGACTTGTTTCTTGTTTTAGTCCCTAGTTCTGTGGACCATTGCCTCCAGGAGTCCTTGAGAAAGGGTACATTGGCATATTTTAAAACATTATTATCTTATGTTTATTTTGATTATGATTAACTCTTAATTCGGTTGATATAGATTTCTGGATTAGAAAATATTTTCTCTTATTATTTTGAATACGATCTTTCCTTTGACTTTCAGTTTTCATTGAGAAGTCTGATGACCTTTTTTGTGATTTGCTCATTCTCCAACTCCCAGGATATATAAGTTTTGTTTACTTGTCTATCACTGAAAACAAAACAGAACATAACACTAATGGCCTCAACAGGATATAATTGCATTTCTTTCATATAACAGAACTACAGAGGTGAGTAGTGTTAGTTTGTCAGGGCTATATAAAGAAGTACAACAGACAGGGTGGCTTAAACAACAGAAATGTACTGTCTCACAATTCTGGAGACTGAAAGTCCAAGATCAAGGTGCAGGCAGGGTTGGTTCTCCTGAGGCCTAGCTCCTTGGCTTGCAGAGGGCCATCTTCCTCCCACGTTTTTACATGATCTTCAGTCACTATGTCCATGCTCTAAGCTTCTCTTCTTAGAAGAATATCAATCATATTAAATTAAGGCCCACTCTGATAAACTCATTTAATCATAATTGGCTGTATAATGTTACTATATCTAAATACAGTCACATTCTGAGTTACTGGGTGTAAAGACTTCAATATATGAGTTTTTGGAGGATACAGGTAAGCCTACCACATTCTTCTGTCCCCCAAGATGTATGTATTTTTTCACGCAAATACACTCACTCCATGGCAATATATTCCAAGTATTAACCCATCCCAGCATCATCTCTAAAGTTTCATTTTACTATCCTCTATATCAGCTATGGGTGAGACTCAAGGTATGATTCATCTGGGGCAAAATTTCTCTTCATCTGTAAAAGTGTGACACCAGACAAGTTGCATGCTTTCAAAACATGGTTGTGGGACAGACATAGGATAGCCATTTCTATCCAAAAAGAAAAGGATCATAGGTTCCAAGTAGGTCTGAAAACTAGCAGGGCAAGTTGCATTTGATTTTAAGACTTGAGAATAAACTTCACTGGGTCCATAATCTGTCCTCTGGTTCCAGCAGGTGGCCCTGACTCCCTGGCCATTGGCTAGTTGTTCTTGCCCTCATTAATTAAAGAGATGACCAACCTCCCTGGAACCAAGGAGGAAGCAATCAAGTCCCGCCAGGCCTGTATACCCTGCAGTGCCATTGGCAGCTCTGTCAACCTCTGCACTAAGTTTGGGGTCATTCTTCTCCATTCTTGAAGGATAATGGAAGTTTGTAACTGGGGAACTCCATTGATTCATTATATAGAATCCCAGAAGTCTGAAAACCTGCCTCCATTTCACTCCATTTATATCTCCTTTAGTTCAAGCCAGCACATTTCTGCTGGCTGAAACCCCGATGGCCTCTCATACAATTCAGAGTCCAAGACATCAAAGAGGGTCTTCCGTGCATCTGTCCTCCATACCCCCCGTCTCTATTCCTGACTTCTGCTGAGATGGCTGATTATGTCCCTACATCATGCACCATAATATATTTAGCAAATTGTTGTCCATCCACACATAGATATTCTTTCCAGAACACGTTTTCTCCCCCCCCCCCTTTTTTTTTGAAACATGGCTAAGCTGAGAATTTTTCAAATATTCAAGTTCTAATTCCTTTGTGCTTAATAATTTCTTCTTTACTTCCCTCTCTGATATTTTATTATAAGAAGCAAAAAGAAACCAAGATGTCCTTCAACACTTTGCTTAGAGATATTCTGAACTAAATTTCCAAGTTCATCCTTTACAAGTTCTTCTTTCCACAGAGCACTAGAACAAAGTTTGGCCAAGTTCTTTGCACTTTATAATAAGAGGAATAATATTTTCTCTTCTTACCACAAACATTTTTTTTTTTATTTGGATCTGAGACATCACCAGAAATATCCTTAATGCTTTGATATCTACCAACACTCTTTTCATGGTGATACATACATATCCTAAGACAGTAGAAGATTTATCTACAGATCTTCTCTTTTCTGTATGAACCCTCACCAGAATTACCTTTAATTTCTGTATTTATACCAATACTTTCTTAAAGGCAATCTAAACATTTTTTAACATACATCTCAAAATTCTTCCAGCCTTTACCCATCACCCAGTTCCAACGCCACACCCACATGGTAGGTGTTTGCTGCAGCCTCATGGACTCCCCTGCACCAAAATCCATGGTTGTTTTCTAGGGCTGTTAAAGTTCAACAGACTGGGTGGCTTAAACATCAGAAATGTCCTTTGTCATGATTCTGGAGGCTGGAAGTTTCCAATCAAGTTGTCACCACAAGCAGGGTTTCTTCTGAGGCCTCTCTTCTTGGCTTGCAGGTGGTCATTTTATCCCTGTGTCTTCACTGTTCTTCTCCCAGTGTGTGTCTGTCTCCTCATTCCCTCTTATACAAAGAGCAGTCATATCAGATTAGGGCCACCCTATTGACCTCATTTCCTCCTAATTACCTCTGTAAAGACGTTATGTTCAAATAAATTCTGAAGTGCCCGGGGTAGGGGACTGCCCATGAATTTTTGGAAGACATGATTCAGCCCATGACATGGGCCTAGTATGTTGGAAAAAAAAAAAAAACAAAAAAAAAAATCCACACAATCTTTCAAGCTCAGTTCTCTAATATTCTCAGAGTAGATCCCTTTTCTTCACGGTGCACGATGACAGTTGGATTTCTAGTTATTACAAACCACATATTTAGCACCAATTTAAGTCCTGCTCTAAGAGGAGAGTATACATAATTATACATCCCCTTTTTTTGTGTAAAGGGCTTTCTAAAAGTCGAAAAAACCACTCCTATTTTACCTTATTGACCAGAATTTAGTCCCATAGCAGCATTTAAACACTAAGGAATCTGAGGAACACAGTCATTGTGCTCAGTGGAAATGTTCTCCCCAAAGACAAAAGTCTCTGGACAGAGCTAATTTAGCTTTTAATTAATTAATTTTTTTTTTTAGATGGAATCTTGCTGTGTCACCCAAGCAGGAGTACAGTGGCATGATCTTGGCTTACTGTAAACTCCACCTTCCAAGTTCAAGTGATTCTCATGCCTCAGCCTCCTAAGTAGCTGGGATTACAGATGCATGCCACCATGCCCAGCTAATTTTTATATTTTTTAGTAGAGAAAAAATAGGGTTTTGCCATGTTGGCCAGGCTGATCTCAAACTCCTGACCTCAGGTAAGCTGCTCACCTCAGCTTCCCTAAGTGCTGGGATTACAGGCATGAGCCACCACTCCCACCCTCTTAGCCTTTAATTGATTCACAAGTATTTACTAAAGCATTTACACTGTGTTGGGTATTATATTAAAGAAACAAAATAGATGTTGAAGGAGTCATAATTCTTGCTTTCTTCAAAATGAAGTCTAATCAGGGGAGCAGATATGCATAAAAATTCTGCTAATGCCATAAAATGCAAGAGTGGTGTCTTGAATAAGTACATTTGTAGCTCAACAGAGAGTGTGATAAACAATGTTTGTTGTACAAGCAGGGAGATGATGATAAGGAAAAGTGTCCTTGAGTAAATGGTATTCAAGTAAAATATTAGAGGATCAATAGAATTCCATAAGGTAAACAAGACAGAAAAGGCATTTCATTTACCCATGTAAAGGAATCCTAAGATACCAAGATGGGGTCTTTTGATTCCAAAAACTTCCGTATTTGTGATGACATTTTATTATCTTCAGTATTATCCGCTGTCTAGGAAGATTTCAAGAACAGGGGTTTGAATGAAATTCCAATGCTAAAGTCAGGTGATTCAAAATATAATTAACTCATGTTTAATTGGATTTTTTGAATTTACACTTAAATGTTTTTTAGTCTTCGTGATTATCTTCATAGGTAGTATTAAGAAAAGTTTTTTAAAACATATTTTATTAAAATAATATTTCTTAACCAAATTTTAAGCATTAAGAATTAAAATTAAAATTAAAATATCTGTGACCTTCTGTAGGCTTAGCTGTTGACAAATACTTTAAAAAATGTTCAAGTTAGTAAGATCCAAACATCTATAAATACATAAATAAATTTTTTGTTTACATGGGAAATATTCTGTTGTAATTAGATTTGTCTCTATGAAATTTTGACACAAGAATACAAGTTTGGAGTAATCTAATACATATTGAAATGTTTCTATTTATCATGAAAAGATAAATTTAAATCCTCCCTAAAATTGGCATTCATTTCTTTGTTTGATACCTAATACTAATATGTATTATGTAACATTAATGTATATTATGAATATCTAAACAATTAAATAATATAAAATGTCCATCATCTTACACAAAAGGCCCATTAATGGGGTGATTTAAGAAATGTTACCTTTATTAGAATACTGACTACGTTTTTATTCTATTAACATAGCATTTTCTTTAAAAGTGACATCATGATCCAAATTAAAGTTAGTTATTTTCAAGTCAGTGGCAAAATATATTCAAATTACTATTCTAAACCAATTTCAGAGCACTTTTATTTTGTTTGAATAGCTGTACAACCTATGGTTCATTTCTGTCTTCATAATGTCATGAGACAAAAGTTGATATACAATAATTTCGATTTGGATATTTTCTCTTCCATAACTCAGGAAGAAGTGGAAATCTAGTAAGGATTGATGAGAATATAATTTAAAAAATAAAGGGAGAAAACTAGAGTAACATCAGAGTTACTTATATATGAAAGCCAAGAGATATTTTAAAAATATTTTTAGAATGAAAATGATTAAGACTATGTGGCTCTTCTGACAACTGGCATGTCACAGACAGAATCATCATACCTCAAGCACACACGTACCTTCTACCTCATTGACATAAACTAGACAACTGTATAACTATATTATATAATATGTGAATTTATGTATTTATGTTAAAGATAAATTACAGATAAATAAATGATAACAAGAGATTTTCAAATATAAATTTCCAGTAACTTCAGTTTCTATTATTGCCCTAGACTTGGTGTATAATCACAATTGTTCCTTAAACATTCTCAACAAAGGGAACTAAATTTGAACATGATGAATTATGTGCATGTAGTCGAGATTAAAATGTTTACTTTTGTGAGAATGATGTTCTCTGATAACAATGTTTTTGGAAAAACCATAAAAAACATTAGTTCTCTTGTGATTTGCTTCTAAATGCTAAAGAGCCAAAAGAGAATAACCAATATCTTGAATGTGGTCCATTTTGTATAAAAGCAGGCTCTGAAAATCAGTTTTCACACTGTTGGCTCAAAATCACTTACACAATAAAGTTATATTGTCCCAATCATACTAGGATGAGTAGCCAAATACTGCATCTAGAAATAAAAATTCAGCTGTTTGCCTCAGAAGTGAAATCACATGCATTTTTAGTACCTTAATTCATAATTAGTCTGTTTGAATTGCCATTAAGTGTCTCAATCAAAATATTCTTTTCCACAGCCCTATTTCAAAGAGCTCCCCACGCAGAGTTTCATCGACATTTCTATCCCATTCTCTTTGATTTCAGCATGGAGTGTTGAAGTATAAATCACTTTGGCTGCTTTCCCACAAAGTAATGAATGTTTCATCATATCAGCCCGCAGGCTTTTCCCTTTTGGTTTATTTCTTTCTTTTATTTTCTCTTTTGGTCCATTATATGCTGTCATGGGCTCTACCCCTGCAGCCCCCCAGATAGCCTTATGAGAAGTGCAATCAGATGAAGCTCGTCTTCAGTGGTGATCCACAGAGTACTGATGTTATATGTATTTGAGCATATACTGTTGAGTTTTTTATGTTTATCAAAGTAACTCTCAGGTCTTATTTTTCAAGTCTCTGAAGAGCAAAGTAATCTTAGCCATTTTGACACATCTTCTGAAATTGAAATCTGTTATTTGATGTCTCCTTGATATAAATGGTTGATTTCCCCCAGAAGATCAGAAAAGCGTAGAGAAGGTTCATGAACATTATTCTAGGTAATGAGAAGGTGTACCTGCATAACTGAAAAAGTACTGCCAAGCATAGCTCATCATTACAAAATTAAGACTTTGCATAGTCAACACCCTGGGTCTTTTCACGTAATTGTACTGAATAGTGCTGGCACACACCACAGTAAAGCAGGTTCATCAACTAAGGCAATCACTAGAAGGCAACGTAAGTCTCACACCACTACCTTGACTTTTATTTGTATGTGATGAGATTCCCTGTCTCATGGGAAAATTGTCTTTGAAACAAGAATGCCAGGCTTATCTCAAGATAATGTTTGCTTTTATCATGCCATACTAATTTTAACACTAATAATAGTAATATGAATCATTGCTAACTTCTATTTTGTGTTTAGACATTACAAGAATTAAGCTAAGACTTTGCTCATTTCTTAGTCTGTGAAGGAAATTGTATTAGCCCCAATTTACATGCATGAAACATGAGAGAGACAGAGATGAAGAAACTTACTCAGGGCTTCTCAGGGGTGAAGAGTTTGACTCCAGAGTCTTAAACCATTGTTGTATTTTATAATGGGTGTGCAAGAAAATTAAATAGGTATGAATCTTAGTAGGTCAAATGGCATAGCCTCAAAACATATAAATCAATGTAATTCAAAACATATGAAGAATTATAGGAAAAATACACTGAGATATTACCGTATTGTTCTAAGTTAATATTCTAAGTTCACTAAGCATGTTCAAATCTAGCATGCCAACAAGCAGTAAACCAAAGTTGACTAAGTATAATGCACACCTATGAATCAGGCCACAGCACAGCATCAAAGTGTGTACATTCATTTCTGGAAGTATCAAAATTGTTCTCTATATGAATAACCTTTCCTGTCAATTTCATTCACTTTTTTGGCAAAAAAGTTTGGCAACTTTTTGAGTATCTACATTATCAAATCCACATGGTAGTGGTATTTTGCAATGGCAGAGAACATCTTATCTCCTATCAAAAGTAATTCAAAGCTTCAGACTCTGAGCCACGAAAAGGTGCGGCGTGCCTCAGTCTTACCTCTTATTTCTATTTATGCACCATACTTTTCACAGAAATGGGGACTACTCTATGCCCAGCATTCTCTTTTGCCACCTGAAACCACTGAAGCCAGACAACTTTCCTACAGAACCCTCATTATTACTTTTTCTCTATGTGGGTAAAAAATAGTGCCTGGCACCAGCCTAGGAAACCAACACTAGCATGTTCTTTATTTCTGTGTTGTTCCTAAAATTCTCTCGCTCTTGTCTTTCATTTTTCCTAGTTTCCAATCAATTCATGAAATAGGTGTCCTACAGTAGGAAAGTCTACCAGAAAAGCAGACCTAAACAAAACCAAAAACCAAAAAACCAAACCTCTCATTTAAGATCACTTGGAACATTTGGCTATAGAAAAATAAGCTTTACATTGTACATACACGGCGTATGCCAAAACAGAGGCAATTACAAAATTCGATTTTAAAACAATTATTAATTATTTTACTCTATAACCATTGAAGAAAAAATATTTTATGTCAAAATCTACCATTCTTTTATTAAGCAATTTTATTGAGCCTTCAAAATGTGTTAAGTGTCTTTCACAAAATAGGTATGTGAGAGATATGTTTAAGCTATAAACAGCACTTGGAAGCATTGCTAAAAATTATGCACAATTTCCCTGTGCATAATTCAGTTTATATTATTTTGTCAGCCTGGAATATTGAGAGTTCCTTATTCAATGCGAATAAGGGCAAGTGATAGACTTCATTGTTTCCTACATCCTTCAAATTTATTACAACACTTCTTCATGCACGCTTTGGCAGAGAAGTGTCCAATGCGACAATTTGCCTAATACTGAAACCTCCGTACCCTAAAGAACTTATCCCTGGCCTTGCAATCAACTGCCACTTGACCTTGCTCAATAAACAAACCTTATTCTGTATTCTAATAACGTGTGGTATCCACTTCATGTAATTCACCTGAGTTTGCGACAATCAAAATGAAAAACATTTTAAAAGACACTAACAATTTATTAACTGAAATGAAGACAATAGAAAGATGGAAGATAAGGTAAATGATTTTAGAAGATGAAATTTGTTTACTTCCAATAAAATATAAATATTGCTGGATTATTATACAATTGCCAGTCTCAACTTACTTTTCTTTTTTCAAGATGCTGACATCGTGGCTAGAGTCTTTAAGGTACTGCAAACCGATTTTCCAAAATCCTAGGGGTGCCCATAGGTTCCATTTCTGAGAATAATTTCCTCCCATATAGGAGACAGATGTGCAATAAGAAAGCCCATTTGCCCTTCTGCCTCCCTTCTTATACTGGACACATTCATTTTAGAAATTGATTTCTGGGACTGTGGAAGCTTTCTTGATACCAAGAAGCAACAATCCTTAGCACAAGACCGACATTGAGTGCAATAGAGTTGAAAGATGGAACTTGCCCTAGTCTGGACACATTCCTGCATTTCCTAAACTTCTCTGGGTTTCCTTTCTCTGAGCCACTAATTATGGAAACAAAAAGTTATTCCATTATAAACTGAAAATATTGCTGAGACAGAAATATAATAATAATTCAAATAATAATAATATGTAATAGGCTTTGTGAGTTCACTGAATGCAAATAACCATGCGAAATACTTTACTACACTGTCTCAAAGCTCACAAAAATATGCAAAATAAGTAGTTTCTCATAGGGTATTGAAACTAAGATGTCTCAAAAAGATGTTTTGCTTTTTTGTTTTGCTTTTACAGGCAATATTTAAGAAACACCTTTATTTGTAACTGAATTTGGGTTATACCCTTTTTCTTATAAGTGTTTTACAGTCCAATTTTATTTAAAAAACAATTTTTCTAAATTCCTATATTTTGCTCCTTCTTTATCTAATTGGCATCTCTTTCCTTTCTTCTTTCTCTTCAGTGATTCATCTACCAGTAGTTAACAATTTGGAGATCCTGTGGTCTTAAAGATATACAGAACGTCTCTTTACAACAGGGTGAGAAAGTATACGCTTGAAGAAATGTTAAGTCTTACACAATGAAAGGAGAAAATTCACATTTAAAAAATGGATTATGGGGCATACAACAATGGGCTTTGAAAATGACTTCTACATGTTTGAAGGAAACCATTACTGTTGGCGTTCCAAACAAGGAAGTATTCCTGGGAAAGCAGACTGCTTCTCAGGTGATAACAGCACAACAATCGAAGGAAGAGGAAAAGTAACAGTAGATCTAATAAAGTCCCCATAATAGAATGCACGGTAATACCAGCAAAGGGGGTTACTGTGAGAAAGACTGGGACTAGGGTACGGAGAGTGGACACATGGCTTATGTTCACACCAGTCACCATTATCAGTACCAAGGAGCCATGGACTAGGGAAATGCATCTGCTCCTTTTCCTAGGGCCCTGTGTACAGGGAGCCAGGTTGGGGGAGCCTGAAGCCGGATCTCCTAACCCTCACTATCAGAGAGAAATACAGGAAAGTCCCACACCCTATCCCCTCAAAAAGTCAAAGAACAGTGTAAGAAAATCAGTGTAAAAAGTTAGTTGGCTTTAAGTAACTGAACTTATTTTTATTTTCCAGCCATTATTTCGGCAACAGATCAATGCAGCCATGATTTATCTTTGTAGGGAGACCAACATGGCACACTTTCACAAAGATTTAAAGGAGCACCTTGGAATTCAGGGCTTCTCACATCTTCTAGTGATTCCATCCTTCTGACATGTCTTGCCCCATGGCCATTAAATTGATATGTTTTTGCCAAATTGATTTTTTTGGCTGTCTTAAATAATCCCTGCCTAATCAATCAGACAACCTGTGCAGTTGATCCAATTTGGCTGTTAAGAAGGACAAAGACACAACTCAGCTATTTGTATATTCTCATATATTCCTGTCAGAAATACACAGGTCGGAACTTATTCTCACCAAAATAACAAATTAATTTTTTCCATGAATTATCCCCCAAATTGGCACCCTCAGGAACATGCTGGCTTAGCTTTACCTAACCTGGAACCACTGACAAGCATCAAATTGAGCTGAAAGTGAGACAGACAGTATTTCCAATGTATCTATAACAAGAATTATTTCATTTTAAAAAGCAAATCTTTCAGAGAATACTGATTCCAAAGCGCAGGGATTCAAAGTCCCCTGCCATAATCATTGCTGGCAAAGCTCTCTTTCACGAGCTTTGATTAGTTGTTGCATTATTGGAATATGCCCCATCAGAGTATTTGCATATTTGATTTTTTTCAGTTTTTAGAAATACCTAATTATCATAGTATTAATTATTCTCAAAAATAATATTATGAATACATATAATATTTAGGAGAAGCTTCTGTGTGCAGTGCAGAACTAGAATTATGTAATTTGGTTAAAAATGTGACCTGTGCCTCAATTCTTATACTAAGTAACTAGCGTAAGTGAATCACTTAGAATGTCTCTAAGGCTCAATTTCATCTGTAAAAGTAATTCTAAAAACAATAATGTGTCAAGTATTTTTTATAAAAATTAACAAGCTGGGCGCAGTGGCTCATGCCTGTAATCCCAGCACTTTGGGAGGCTGAGGCGGGTGGATCATGAAGTCAGGAGATCAAGACCATCCTGGCTACCACAGTGAAACCCCATCTCTACTAAAAATACAGGTGTGGTGGCGGGCGCCTGTAGTCCCAGCTACTTGGGAGGCTGAGGCAGGAGAATTGCCTGAACCTGGGAGGTGGAGCTTGCAGCAAGCCAAGATTGCACCGCTGCACTCCAGCCTGGGCCACAGAGCGAGACTCTATCTCAAAACAAAACAAAACAAAACAAAGCAAAACAAAAAAATTAGAGATAGTATGCATAAACTCAGTTTTGTGAAACACAGCAAACTATTCAAATATTAACTATGTTTTCCCCACATGTTTGATACTTTTGTGGCAATATTGAGCCTTATATTTTTGTACACTAACTGCATCACACTGAGCCTTAGAGATTTGTAACAAATCCTTGTTGCATTAACATATTTATAGCAAAAAGAAATAATTTCCCTTTAGTTTGAATTAAATGTATTTTTTATTTGTTATTTCAATTTGGATTTTTTAAATCGCTTCATTTAATAACTTTCTAAATGCCTAATTTTTTGACATTCAATTATCTTGTCTACATCATGCTTTCCCTTTTCTATTCCAGGAAAATGAAAATATATTTTAAAGCATACTAAAATAAAGACCTCAATATAAACATTTTTGAACATTTATACTGACTCATCATTGCTTATCTAGATGTTTAGAAGAGCTAACTATAAGAACAGATAAAAGAAAACTAGATTAAAATATAAGAAAACATAGATACCTGTCCAATTTCATTCTAGTGAAAGTTTTTTCTAAAAATAAAGCAGGCCAGGCATGATGGATCATGCATGTAATCCTAGCTCTTTGAGAGTCTGAGGCGGGAGAATCGCTTGAGCCCAAGAGTCCAAGGCTGCAGTGAGCTATGATCACGCCACTGTACTCCAGCCTGGGCAACAGAATGAGATCTTGTCTCTAAATAAATAAATAGAAAGGTAGGTAAAAAATAAATAAAATAAAAGCAAAGGAAATGTTAGCATCTTATATAACCATGGTGTATTAACAAAACTAATGATTTAACGTTGATACAGTACTAAACTACAGACTGCTTTCCTACTGCATCACTTTTTTCGCTAGCATTTTTTTTTTTCTGTCCCAGAATCCAACCCAGGTTATCATGGTGCCTTTAGCTCTCACTGGCTCGTTAGTGTGCTGCAATCTGTGAAAGGTACTGTGTCTTTACTTGTCTTGGCTGACCTTTGTGCTTTTGAAGAGTACTGGTCAAGTATTTTCTAGAATGTCTCTCAAATGGGCTTCCCTGACGTTTTCTCATGATTGAACTGGGGTTATAGGTTCTAGAGAATAAATATCACAGAGTTCATGCCCCATCTCACTGCATGAGATCAACAAGATTATTGCATGTGATGTTAACTTGTTCACTGGATAAGGTGCTGTTTCCACTGTAAAAATAGCCTCTTCATTATAATACATTTCTCAAGAGTCATTTCTCATTATACCTTCAAAATCATCCCAGTTTGTTCCATAGATAAGGGTCATATCTCCCATGTGCTAGCTAAAGTGCCTGGAGTAAGAAATAATTTTCATTAAAAAAAATAAATTCATTAAGATTATAAAACTCATGGTTTACAATGCATTGCCCAACAGAAACAAACACACCATCAGAAAAATTTTTCAGAGCACAATTTCCAAGAGGTTTCCAAATTTATAGAACTGTATAATACATTTTGAAGAAAAATAATAATCAAGCCACAAGGGATCTTAAGGAAGAAAATCTGATAGACAATTTAAGAAAGTTTTGGGCCTGAGATTCTACTTCCAGGAATCGAATCTGCAGAAACAGTCCAATGTGTGTAAATATATAAGCACATGGTTAGTTAACACAGCACTGTGGAATATATACATTTGTTAAAACAGAAAACAAAATAAGATTGGAAAGATCTCCAAGAAATTACTAAATAAAAGACAGGAAAATGTAGATCAAGATGTGCTGTGTGATCCATTAAAATAAATAATATTTTAAAAGTATATATTAAACAGGCGGAAGGTAATATGGCAAATTTAACTTTAGTTATTGAAGATGGGTGTGGGGTAAGAGAATGAATGGAAATTTTATGTTTTGCTGTCTATACATTATATCATTTAAATCTTTAAGAACAAAAATGTATCTATGGGTTACATACATTTAAAAAAATGAACGGAAGTTGCCAAGTATATCTATTGCAGAGATTTTGTAAACACATTTACCTTATATTTATACATCATTTTCATAACAACATTTTTCACAATTGCCAAAAGGTGAAAACAACCCAAGTGTTCATCAGTGGATAACAAAATATTATAAACAAGATCAGATTTTTACAAGCACTACATTACAAAAACAAATGAACTGAACTTAGTTTAGACTGGAGGTAGGCATGTAATTAATGCAGGCTGAGATAAGGGCCATAGCTTGAAATGTAGCAAATATAATAAACTTCTGTTTGTTGATTCAAACAGACTCTCAGTATATTTGTGCAATATTTCCTTTCAGCACAAAATTCAAAGTTAATAAGCACTTGGGATTTGCCTGCTGGAGCAGCAGGGCACTTTTGCAGCAGTACTCTTCAATGAGTCTTTGTACAAGAGATGTCAAGGTCTGGTGCCATTGTAAAGCTTTTGAACTGGCACTTTTCCCACACTTTCACTAGCAAATGATGCTGGGCATATTTTCATCATCTTCCCTAGTTTCTTGCCTCAGGTATAAATAGACTCATTTAATTTGTGTTTATAGCCTACAGTCCCTACATTATGCTGTACATAATTAGCTCCATAAAGAAAATAATGACAAAAATACCCAAGCCAATTAAAATGCACGGTATAAAAACTTCAATAACTAAGTAAACAAGAAAAGATTGTGAAGACAAATAATGACTTTAAATGTGTGTGTGTGTGTAGGGCTAATATCCTTAAATTGATTATAATTAATAAAAACAAAAGTACTTAATAATGAAAAGTACATCTAAAAAATTTACAATTTTAATTTAAAATGAAACATATTAACAGAACTCCTGATTGAAGCACACAAAATTTAAAACAACAAAAATTAAAGTTTATTTATTAAATTAGAAATAAACGAAGACAAATTTTATCAACCAGAGACGGAAACATTTTGGAAGATATAGACCTTCATATTTTATAAGTAGGAGTGTGATTTAGTACAAATATTTGAAAGGTCATTTTAGCATTATCCTCAATCTCTGAAGATGTTTACATTCTTTGACAAAATTTTCAACTTCTATGATTATCAGAGACATATGCAAAATTTTAAGACAATTATTTTTCAATTGCAGTGTTATTTCATGATGGGAAAACTATAAGCACCCTAAGTGCCCCTAATAAGGAATTGTTTGATATCAACTATCATGTGTGTATATATCGATATATGTGTGTATATATGTATATGTAGAATAAAAGTACTGCAACCATTAATATGTAATACATACGTAATTATATGTGAAATGTTTTATTAAATGTAATAGACATGCTAATTCAGGGTTTAACTAATAAGATATGTCCAAAGTGATATGCATACTTGTGTGTATACTTATAAATATTTAAAGTGGTAGGTTATTTAGATTTTATTTTCATTATTAGTTTTATTTCAATAGCTTTAGGAGAAGGAGTGATTTTGGTTACATGAATGAGTTGTATAAATGTATATACATTTATTTATTTATTTTTTCTTTTGTTTTTGGAGTCTTAGTCATAAATTCTTCACCTATGCCATTGTCTGAAAGTTTTTCCTAGATTTGCTTTTAGAAATGTTATGATTTCAGGTCTTAGATTTAAGTCTTTAATCTATCTTGAGTTGATTTTTGTATACAGTGAGAGATAGGGATCCAGTTTTATTCTTCTACATGTGGCTATCCAGTTTTTCCAACATTATTCATCGAATAGGGTATTCTTTCCTGTTTGTGTTTTTGTATGCTTTATTAAAGATCAATTGGTTAGCATTTGCTTTAATTCTGGGTTCTCTATTGTGTTCCATTGGTCTATGTATCTACTTTTATACCAGTACCATGCTTTTTTGATTACTATAGCTTTGTAGTATAACTTGAAGTCAGGTAATGTGATGCCTCTAGATTTGTTCTTTTTGCTTATGAATGCTTTGTCTATTCAGGCTCTTTTTTGTTTCCATGTGAATTGTAGTATTTTTTTCTAATTCTGTAAAAAATGATATAGATATTTTGATAGAAATTGCATTGAATCTATAGATTGCTTTGGGCAGTATAGTTATTTTTATGATATTGATTCTTTCAGTCAATAAGCATGTGATGTATTCCCATTTGTTTGTATCATCTATTATTTCTTTCAGCACTGCTTTGTAGTTCTCCCTGTAGAAATACTTTACCTCCTTAGTTAAGTATAGTCCTAGCTATTTATTTTTCACAGGTGTTGTAAAAGGGATTGAGCTCTTGATTTGATTTTCAGCTTGGTTGTTGTTGATGAATAGCAGTGCTACTAATTTATGTATTTTGATTTTGGAATTGAAAACTTTAATGAATTCATTTATCACATGTAAGGATTCTTTTGGAGGATTCTTTAAGGTTTTCTAAGATATATGACAATGTCATCAGCAAACAGAGATAGTTTGACTATGTGTTTTCCAATTTGGATGCCCTTTGTTTTTTCCTTTTGCCTGATTGCTCTGGTTAGGACTTCCATTACTATGTTGAATAGAAGAGGTGGAAGTGGATGTCCTTGTCTTGTTCTAGTTTTTAAGGGAAATGTTTCAAATTTTCTCCATTTAGTATTATGTTGGCTGTGGGTTTGTCATACATGGCTCTTATTATTTTGAAGTATGCTCTTTCTATTCCTAGTTTTTTGAGCAATAAAGCAATGCTTGATTTTAAGGAATACTTTTTCTGCATCTGTTGAGATGATCATATGTTTTAAAATTTTGTGTGAAAATCAAATTTATTGACAGCCAGATGTTGAACCATCTCTACATCCCTGGGATGAAACCTACTTCATCACAGTGAATTATCTTTTTGATCTGCTGTTGGATTCAGTTTGATAGCATTTTGTTGAAGATTTTTGCATCTCTATTCATCTAAGATACTAGTCTGTGGTTTACTTTTTTGGTTATGTCCACTCCTGGCTTTGGTATCAAGGTGATACTGGCTTCACAGAATTAGTTAGAGAGAATTTCCTCTTTTTCAGTCTTTTGGAATGGTTTCAGTAGGATTGGTACCAATTCTTCTTTGAATGTCTGGTAGAATTCAGTTGTTAATCCAACTGGCTCTGGGCTTTTTTTTTTTTTTTTTTTTTTTTTTTTTTTTTTGGTGACAGTTTTTTTTTCTATTTTTTAAATTTTCTTAATTTCAATTTTATTTATTATTATTATTATTATTATTATTATTTTGACAGAGTCTTGCTCTGTC
>NW_016806392.1:1991023-1999425 GCF_001698545.2 Rhinopithecus bieti | reverse complement strand
TATTTATTATTATTATTATTATTATTATTTTGAGATGGAATCTCACTCTGTTGCCCAGGCTAGAGTGCAGTGGCACTATCTCAGTTCACTGCAAACTCCGCCTCCCCTGTCCACTGCTATTCTCCTGCCTCAGCCTCCCGAGTAGCTGGGACTACAGGAGCCCGCCACCCCACCCAGCTAATTTTTTGTATTTTTAATTGAGATGGGGTTTCACCGTGTTATCCAGGAAGGTCTCAATCTCTTGACTTTGTGATCTGCCCACCTCAGCCTCCCAAAGGGTGTTGGGATTACAGGCTACAGGCGTGAGCCACCGTGCCCGGTTTTTTTTTTTTTTTTTTTTTTTTTTTTTTTTTTTTTTAACAGATTCAATCTCATTGCTTGTCATTGGTGTGTTCAGGATTTCTATTTCTTCCTGATTCAAGCTAAGAGGGTTGTATGGGGCCGGGCGCGGTGGCTCAAGCCTGTAATCCCAGCACTTTGGGAGGCCGAGACGGGTGGATCGCGAGGTCAGGAGATCGAGACCAACCTAGCTAACACGGCGAAACCCCGTCTCTACTAAAAAATACAAAAAACTAGCCGGGCGAGTTGGCGGGCGCCTGTAGTCCCAGCTACTTGGGAGACTGAGGCAGGAGAATGGCGTAAACCCGGGAGGCGGAGCTTGCAGTGAGCTGAGATCCGGCCACTGCACTCCAGCCCGGGCGACAGAGCGAGACTCCGTCTCAAAAAAAGAAAAAAAAGAAAAAGAAAAAAAAGGGTTGTATGGTCCCAGAAATTTATCCATTTCCTGTAGATTTTCTAGATTGTGTGCATAGAGGTATTCATAGTAGTCTCAAATGATCTTTTGTATTTCTGTGATGTCAGTTGTAATGTACTCATTTTCATTTCTATTTGAGCTTACCTGAATCATCTCTCTTCTTAATCTAGTTAATAATCTATCATTTTGTTTCTCTTCTTAAATAAACAACATTTCATTTCATTGATCTTTTGTATTTTTTTTTTTCAATTTCATTTAGTTCTCCTCTGATCTTTGTTATTTATTTTATTCTGCTAGATTTGGATTGTTTTATTCTTGTTTCTCTAGTTCCTTGAGGTGGGACATTAGGTTGTTGATTTGTAATCTTTCAGACATTTTGATAAAGGCATTTAATACCATAAACTTTCCTCTTAGCACTGCTTTTGCTGTATCCCGAAGGTTTTGATAGCTTGTGTTTCTATTATCAGTCATTTCAAATAATTCTTTATTTCTATTTTGATTTCATTATTAACTCCAAAATCACTCAGGAGCAAATTGTTTAATTTCTATGTACTTTTATAGTTTTGAGGGTTCCTTTTACAGTTGATTCCTAGTTTTATTCCACTATGGTCTGAGCAGGTATTTGATATAATTTAATGTTTTTCAGATTTACTGAGACTTGTGTTGTGGACTACCATGTGATCCATGTTGGAGAATGTTCCATGAGCTGATGAGAAGAATGTATATCCTGCAGTTCTTGGGTAGAATGTTCTGTAAATATTTAGGAGGTCCATTTGTGCTAGAGTGTAGTTTAAGTGCCGTGTTGCTTTGTTGACTTTCTCTTTCAATGATCTGTTGAGTGCTATTAGTGGAGTGTTGAAGTCTCCCACCATTACTGTGTTGCTATTTATCTTTTTTTTTTTTTTTTTTAGGTTTAGGAGTAATTGTCTTGTGAATCTGGGAGCTTCAGAGTTAGGTGCATATATATTTATAATTATTATATCTTCTTGTTGAATTGAAGCCTTTATCATTATGTAATAACTTTTTTGTTGTTCTTGCTGTTGTTGCTTTAAAGTCTGTTTTATCTGATATAAGAATAGTTACTCCTTCTTCCTTTGGGTTTTCATTTGCGTGGATTATTTTTTCTACCCATTTACCTTGAGTCTATAAGAATCCTCATATGTTAGGTGCATTTCTTGAAAACAGCAAATATTTGGCTTGTGATGTGTTTAATCCATTGTACCAATCTGTATATTTTAAGTGTAGCATTTGTACATTTTACATTCAAAATTAATACTGAGATGTAAGGTATTATTCCAGTTATTGTGTTGATTGTTACCTACGTTGTTTTCTTCCTTGTGTCATTGTTTCATAGGCCTGTGAATTTCATATTCTTAAGAGGTTCTATTTTGGTGCATATCAACTTTTTGTTTCACGATTTATAACTACTTTTAGTATTTCTTGTAGGGTTTTGCTGGTATTGACAAATACTCTCAGCATTTGCTTGTCTGAGAAAGATTTTAATTCTACTTCATTTATGAAACTTAGTTTTGCTGGATACAAAATTCTTGGCTGACTTATTCTGCTTAAGGCAGCTAAAGATCAGACCTCAATCCCTTCTGGCTTGTCAGGTTTCTGCTGAGAAGTCAGCTGTTAGTCTCATAGGTTTTCCTTTATAGGTTATCTGATGCTTTAGTCTCACTGCTCTTAGAATTCTTTCCTTCATGTTGACTTTAGACAGACTTACAACTCTATGCCTTGTTGATTTCCTTTTTGCAATGAATCTCCCAGGAGTTCTTTGAACTTCTTGTATACGGACGTCTAAATCTGTAGCAAGGCCAGGGATGTTTTCCTCAGTTATTCCCTCTAATACATTTTCCAAATTTTTGATCTTTGTTCTCCCTCATGAACACCAATGATTCTTATATGTGGCCATTTTACGTAATCTCCTATTTCTTGGATACTTTGTTCATTTCTTTTAATTCTTTATGTTTTGGTTAATCTTTGTCTCATAGTTGATACAAGGATTGCATAAACTTACCATGCATGACATGATATTTTGATACATGCACACATTCTGGAATGTTACAGTTGAGCTGATTAACATACATATTACCTCACATACTCATCATTTTGGTGGTAAGAACACTTACAATCTACACTTTTAGTGATTTTCAAAATACATCGTTGTTCACTGAAGTCACCACATTTTATAATAGTTCTCTAAGTACACGTAATAACTGAAATTTAAGCCATGCATGAGATGGCTCAAGGAGAGAATAAAGGCTAGCAAGGCTTACTACTACCAAACGTTCAGGAAAAAAAGCCCACAGAGGAGAAAAAAGGAAGGATCAGAGAAGAGAGGGTGAAACTGCACAAGGAGAAATCAACAGAAAGGAGGCACAGACAAAATAAGTGTATGTTTCTTAAAGGTCAGATGTTTTGAATCAGTAGTTCGATCTAGGATCATGAGAAGAGAAAATGTTGGTTTTGGCAACACTGTTGAATTTGGAAAGCCTCAATGGTTGGGTGAGCAGGGATGGGGTGAAGCCATGGACAGTGAGTATGGGCGGCTCTTTTGAGAGGTGGCCATGAAGGACAAGGAGTCTGGAGCTGGAGGTGGGAGTGCTTTCAGGGACCACAAGGTCTCCTTTCTCCCCAGTATTGATAGACTTTTATTTTCCCACATGTATAACAATGACTAGGTATTTTTAACATTAAAATACACAATTGTTTTCCAAAAGTTATAAACGATGATACTATATAAAGTATCTACTCCTAAATTAAAGAGGTATGCAAAATAAGAAGGAGGTAGATAATAGATATGAGATACTTTGCAAATGCTGGCAAGACAATTTAGGAATGGGAGGCACAAGGATAAAATTATAAGACAACCTTTGCAAGTATGCAGAATGAAATTAAAACTTTGTTTCTATATGTAACAACTCAATAACTTTGTTCTGTTTTCTCATTTGAAAAACAGGTATAATACTGAGTAGGAGCCTCAAAAGTGCTCAGAAACTACAGGATTTTTTTTTTTTTTTTAATGTTTATCCTCTGAATGGCAAACAAAAGAAAACATAAGTAGGGCCTCTCCTTATGGACTCTCTAGAGGGATGGATCTAACCAAAGAGGCCTGAGTCCTAAGACACAGTGCAGAGATTCAGTAATGTCCCATGCACCTTCTCGGGGCCATCTGATGGACTCAGCTGTTAGCCCAGCCAACAGGGGGCCCATGGGGCCTCAGTACTAAGGAAGGTGAATGCAAGACCTGGCAATAAGGCTGGGTAGGACTCCACCCTCAGAGGTCTGGCTGGCTCCAGTCTATTCACAGTACTTAAAAGGGGCATTAGAGGATGAAAAGTTGTCCATAGAAGAATGACCAGGCCATAGGAGTTTTATTTAACATGATTTCTAAACAAACGTTTTAATTACTTGGGGGATGAGAGAGCTATTGCCTTCAAACAGAGGAAGTGCTCGAATACTCCACATGACTCCAGAGTTCAGAATTAGGACCAATAAAAAATTATGTCCAACGACTGGAAGAATTGGTAAATAGGACACACTGCATAGCAAAGACCTCAAGCCTCTGTCACATTAAAAGCCAAAGCAGAAACTGGAGGATGACCAGGCAGGGAAGGTAGAGATCTGACCACGTATCACATGGCCTAGTGAACTCTACTGCACTTCCTTCCAGTTCTGAGATTGCACCTGCAAGTCCGCAGGCTGCAAGTAAACACACATCACACAAAAGACAGGTGTGCATTCTGAAACTCTGAATCAGGAGAAAAATCTCTGTAGCAGGCAGTTATAAATACTTAAAACATCGATCTACTTGCTTCTGATGACATTATGAAGTGAAATCAATAAATATGTGGGCGATCTGTTCATAGTGCAGTACACACTCCAGGGGTGGGACAATCAGTCTCATTTAAATATGAGATCAGTGGCTTAGTCTGATAGGAAATACCCCCACTGACTAACCTCAAAGACACAGAGAGAGTTATAGTACTTATGCCTGCAGGGAGCTGCCCTTGCCATTATCAAAAGCCAGCCCATACATGCTGTGAATTTCTGAGAAGTGATGGCCAAAAGCATCCCACATCATTTCAATCTCCTTGACTAGGCTTAGATAAGATACTTGCATCTCTCCACTTGAAAGACCTGATCCACATCTGTCTGGGGGTTAGAAACAAGTGATCAAAAACTCAACCACGAGGAAATATGATTATAAGCGTTTTCATCTTCCAATGCCTGTACTTGTAATCTCTCACTAGTTCAGAGTCTGACTTGAGTGGATTACCTATCAGGTTTCCATAAGGTAAGTGCAGTCAAGCACAGAACACAATCCTTCATGTTATTTGCTGCCTCTGCATCTCTTGTCTTCTCTCTTTCGATGCGTGCTTGTGAGCCGGAATGAAATGAAATGAGAGAACTAACAGGCAAATCCTACTTTCATAAAAATGTTTTCTTCTGAGTTTATTTGCCCACAGAAATTGTTTCTGTTTTAAGTATTTATGGTTAAATATATTTAATTGTCCATTTTCCTGAAATGTTGCTTGGCCTGAAATGTTATCTTTCCTGAAATGTTGCCAGGTAAGTGTTTCTTACCTGGTTGCCCTTTTCCTCTGCTCACTTTCACAGAGGAAGTCAGATGACATCAGTCCTCTGTGCACACCCTGCCATAACTTTGTTTCCTGCAAATGAAAGCTGAAGAACTCACCATGACTTACTGTCCATTGGGATCTGGCCCTAGTCATCCTTCTACCAAATGGCCTGCTACCCCAGCCCTTGCTCCCTTCATCACAATACCAAACCAGCCTTTGATCCTCCCTCTTTGGAGTCTTTGAGTGCCTTTCTTCCCTGCGAGCTGTCCTCATCTGCACATTCTCAGGGCTGAATCCCTGTCTTCACTGCTAATCGTCCTCATTTGCACATCCTCAGGCCGAATGCCTGTCTTCACTGCCAGCCATCCTCATCTGAACATCCTCAGGGTGGAATTCCTTTCCAGCTTGGCACCTATGCCCAGGCAGCCTCTTCACACTGAGGCACTGCCACCTGGCCCCTTGTCTATGGGTTTACTTTGCCATATCGATTGTCCTCTTTTATCATTTTGTATGACTAATGTAATGTTATTGAATATTTCATACCCCTCTCCATTAGACTAAGAGCCTCATGAAGAGAGAGAGAGATCTTCTGTTTTCTTCATGAATGTTTACCAAGCTCCTAGAACAATGCGTGCACATAGTGAGCACTCAAAAAGTGTTCTAAAATTAATATATTGATTACTAACTGGGAAAAAGTCCTGTTTGATGACCTATCATGTTCTTACCACAGGACAAGGAATTTTGGATATGATGAAAGATGATAATTATGTGGATAAAATTTAGTTTGTCTACATAAGCCTCAATCAAAAACAATAAAATGTGATGGAAACTACACATTACAACTGTCTGTAAGTGTGCCAAGTGTGTTTGCCTGCTCTGTACATGCAACATAAACATCTGGTAAAATTTTCCAGCAAAACCACTGCGGCCCAAATGAGCTTTTCAGCACTTGGCAGTGGTGAAAACCCTGACTCTCCACTTGGCCTTCTCTGGCCCTGCCAGAAGCCACTGCAACAATGTTTCCACATGGTCCTCACAGACACCATGAATGAAAGTGGCTCCATTGTGGCTGGAGGGGAGGAAGGCTTGGATCCCCACTTGGCCTTCTCTTGACACCATCCTGGCAGGAGGACTTGGGTCCCTTGTTGCAGCCTGGCATGGGAGATATCTAGCATCCCCACCCCTCTTCCACTATTGTGCCTGAGTGTGTAGTCACAGTTTAGCTGCAGTAGAGCGGTTGTTATCTAAAGTGCTCTGTGTTTCTGGGCTGCCCCTTGCCTTCTCCTTTAATATAAAGATGAGGCTTTGTTGGGGCTTTCTTGTCTGCACCCAGTAGTGTTACAACAACAACAAAAACAGAATTCACCACCAGCCATTTATAGGGTCCTGAGGTCCCTAGCTTGCCTATCTTCTTCTCTCCACCTTTCAGAGTCTTTGTTCATTGGTTTTATATAAAATTTCAAGAGTTGAAATTTGTTTTTAGTGGTAGGAAGAGTGAAAAGTACATTCGTGCCATTATCCTGTATGGAGGAATTCCCAAACCTTTTTGCTGGAAATATCTGAGAATATATTCTTGATATATTCTGGTAAATAGAAACACATTTTAAAATAAAATACAAAACTACTAAAAATAAACTACTGATATATTGAAAAACACAAAAGAATGTCTGCTTGTAAAAAATATAGTTTTAGTAAAGTGAAAGATAACCCACACAGTCAGAAAATGATTTTGTAGTATTTATTGACAATGATAACTCAGAGCTGGTATGTAAAAAAGAACCACAACCAATCAGTAAGAAGAAGTTAACATATCCCATAAGAAAATAGGCCAATGGCCAGACTCAGTGGCTTATGCCCATAATCCAAGCACTTTAGGAGGCTGAGGCAGGAGGATCCCTTCAGACCAGGAGCTTGAGACCAGCCTGGGCAACATAGCAAAATCCCGTCTCTCTAAAAAACTTAAAAAAAAATAGCTGAGCATCATGGCATATGTCTGTGATCCTAGCTACGCAAGAGGCTGTAGCCCGAGGAACACTGGAGCCCAGGAGTTTGAAGCTGCAATGAGCTGTGATTGCATCACTGCATTCCAGCCTGGGTAACAGAATGAGACAGAAATAAGAATAAAAAAGAAGAAAAAGAAAATAGGCTAATGACATAAATAGGCACTTTATGAAAAGGAAAGCCAAATAATAAGCATATAAACATGATCTTCATGGATGTACAAATAAAACGACAAATACCTCTACATCCTTTTCAGAGTGATACATGTTTAAATGTTATACAATACCAAATGATGGCCAAGATTTAGAGAACCAGGTGCTCCTGTAGATTGCTACTGTGAGAAGAATTTGTTGAACCACTTTGAAAGCAGTGTGTTATTATTTATTAGATTAAAGACATCTGTACTATATGCCTGGAGATTCAAATATTAGGTTTATTCTTTACGAAGGCAGATTTTACCTGTGGTAGGATGCATGTGTAAAAAGACTCATAGAAACACTCTTCAGAGTTTCTCAAAATGGAAAACACCACATAGTCACCAACAATAACACAGATAATTAAAATTTTATATTTTTATGTAATAGAATATTATATATCGATGAAAATGAATGAGCTACAACTATAAGTAAAAGAATGTGTAAATCATACAATCACATCGGAAAAGAAAAAGGAGATGCAAAGGAATATATAGAGTATGATAATATTTATATCAAGTTCAAAAACAAGCAAATCTAAGCTATATTGTTCAGGGATATAGCCATATGTGATGGTTAACTTTAGGTGTCAACTTGACTAGCTTAGGGAAGAGCCAGGTAGCTGATAATTCAATATTGCTGGGTGTGTCTGTAAGGCTGTTTCTGGAAGAGGCTGACGTTTGAATCAGTGGACTGAGTACAGAATATCCATCCTCAACAGTGTGGGCAGGAAACATCCAATCAGTTGAGGGCCCAGATAGAACAAAAAGGTGAGAAAAAGGCAAAGTTTCTCTTTCTTCTGAAGCTGCCCTTCTTTTTTCTTTCTTTCTTTCTTTCTTTCTTTTTTTTTTTTTTTTTTTTTTTTTT
>NW_016806392.1:1956520-1987888 GCF_001698545.2 Rhinopithecus bieti | reverse complement strand
TTTTTTAGAGTCTTGCTCTGTCGCCCAGGCTGGATGGAGTTCAGTGGCATGATCTCGGCTCACTGCAAGCTCCACCTCCCAGGTTCACGCCATTCTCCTGCCTCAGCCTCCCAAGTAGCTGGGACTACAGGTGCCCGCCACCACACCCGGCTAATTTTTTTGTTTTTTTGGTAGACACGGAGTTTCACTATGCTAGCCAGGATGGTCGCCATCTCCTGACCTCGTGATCCACCCACCTCGACCCCCCAAGGTGGTGGGATTACAGGCCTGAGCCACCACATCCAGCCCCTTCTTCTCTTATCCTTGTAGACGAGCACTCCAGGTTCTCTGGTCTTTGGACTCTCGGAGGAACATCAGCAGGCCCAGGTTCTCCAACCTTCAACCTCAGTCTGAGAGGTTGGCTCCCTGGGTCTATAGCTTGAAAACGGCCTGTCATGGAACTTCCTAGCCTCCCTAATCATGTGAGCCAATTCTGTTAATGATTTCCCTTCCATATCATCCATATCACCTGTCTACCATCTATGTCTATAATCTATATCTATATTATCTAGATATCTATATCTACATCTATATCTGTATGTATATCTATATGTATCTATAGCTATCATCTCTATATATCTACATTAGCTATATCATCTATGTATATATCTATATCCATATCTACATCTACAACTATATCTTTGTGGTTATCTCCTATTGCTTCTGTCTCTAGACAAGCCTGACAAATACATCACATGCAGATGGTAAAACTGTGAAGAAAATAGGGGAAATATTTTCTGTGAAAGTAATAAGAATTACTATATTTGTACTGATGAATAAATTGAGATTGGAAAAGGAAACAATAATCTTCTCAGGAGCTTAAACTATTATATTTTACCATGTATGAGTGTTATACAGGTGTCAGTTTATAAATATTTGTTAAACTCTGTGTGTATGTGTGTATAAATTCACTTTTGTCAGTGTTTTATGTTTCACACACATAAAAATGAACGAAGGAAGAAAAGACTAAAAACAATAACACAAAATTAGGAAGTTGTAGTCACAACCCAGTCATCAACAAAAATAGTGCATGAGCCTGGAGGATTGGATGTCAAATATTTTAAATATACCTCATTGCAGTTTTAGCAAGAAGATCTTGATATTACAAGAAAGCAAAATTTGCTGTATTTTTCTTTCTACTTTGATTTAGTGTGAATCACCATTATCTTTAACAACAGTCCCAGTTCAAATTAGCAAAACCAATCCCATTTACCTAAGCCTTTTGGTAATTCTCTTTTTATAAATTGAGAGGAAACTTTTCTTCTACATTAACTGAACTTAATTTCTCATCCACAAATCCAGGGCCTGAAAGCTGTTGCCCAGTGTGATCTTTACAAAACCTTCCAGTGAGACTGTGGATTAAAGTGGAGATCTTCTTTTAAAGAGATTTTTCTTTAACAGTGATGACTACCCTCACATCAATGTGACCCCAAATTTTAGTTATAACTAAAGATCCCCAAATAATTTTGAGATAAAATATGTATCATATTAGTGACCAATTTATATCATACCATCTTATTTCCAAAGGAAATTAGCACAGATATACTAAGTGATATTATACTTTGCAATTTGCAAAAATTATTTGTAGGTCATGTGAAATAACTTTTCTTTTCTTTTCTATTTAATTATGAAGTAATATATGCCTACAGACCAGGGTACAGAACAAAAATCAAAAGCTTAAAGATTCACCAAGAAGCAAGCACTTCTGTAATCATGAATTAAATAAAAAAATAGAATATTGATGGCAACACAAAACTCCTCTGTAACCGTTCCCAAGCCACCCACAAAGGCACCACTACCTGGCATCTTTGTTAACACTTTCTTGCCCACTTAATTCTTCTTCAATTGTTCTTCTTCATAAGGGATTGAATAAAAGAGTATTCCCTCCAGCAATGTATGACAATCAAATTCCTTTCCTACACATCAGATCGCCTCTTTATATACTTCAAGCCATTCTGCAGGGTATATATATTGGCACCTCAACGTAGTATGATTTAACTTTTTTTTGATTGCAGCTGAGATTGAACACCTTGTCAAATAGTTATTGATCCCTGGAGTGTAATTGCTTTGTGTTAATTTTCTATCCAAGTCTATGCCCCCTCTTTTTTGTGTATTGAGTATTTTGTCTCTCCCTGTTGATTTGTAGGACTTTTGGCTTGGTCCTTTGTCTCTTACATGAGTTACCATTGTTTCCTTCCAGTCTGCATCTTTCCTTCTTGCTTCCTTTTAATGAGCAGAAATTCCTAACGTTACCATAGTCTAACATATCAATCTTTTCCTTTGCAGTTATAGATTTTGTGTCTTTTTTTTTTTTTTTTCCTTTTTTTTGAGACAGAGTCTTGCTCTGTCACCAGGCTGGAATGCAGTGGCGCCATCCTGGCTCACTACAACTTCTGCCTCCTGGGTTCAAGCGATTCTCCTGCCTCAGCCTCCTGAATAGCTGTGATTACACACATGTGCCACCATACCCAGCTAATTTTTGTATTTTAGTAGATACTAGTTTTCACCATGTTGGGCAGGATGGTCTCGATCTCCTGACCTTGTGATACCCCGACCTTGGCCTTCCAAAGTGCTGTTACAGGCGTGAGCCACTGCGCTTGGCCAATTTTGTGTCTTTTTAAAAAGCCTTTCATATCTGCAAATGACGAGTGTGTTTTCACATTGTCTTTGAGATGCTTTATTGTTTTGCTTTCATCTTTAGATCTGCAATCTCAGTGGAATTGTGTGCATGGTATGAGATTGGAAACATATTTTCATTTCTTTCTTCTATATAGATGTACCGTTATATCAGCAACATTTATTTGAAATAACTTCCACACCACTGATCTGCAAGGCCATCCTTGTCATAAATCTACCATCCGTATATACATATGCATGAGTCTCTGTGTTAGTTTTCTACTGTTGCCATAATAAGTGACCAAAATTCACTGGCTTAAAACAACACCCATTTGTTATCTCATAGTACAGTAGGTCAGAAGTCCAGGTACAGTGTGACTCAGCTGCTGTGTCTTCCTGAGTCTCAGGCTATAGAAATCAAGGTGTTGGCACAGCATTCTCTTCTGCAGTCTCTGGGGATGAATTCATTTTCAAGTTGATTCAGGTTGTAGGCCCACTCAGTTTCTTACAGTTGTAGGATAAAGGTGGTTGTTGCTAGCTGATAATCAGGAGGGGCCCAGTCTTTGCTCCTAGAACCTGCCTGATTCCTTCTTATGCTTTCCGTGTGGCTATGATCCTGTAACAGCAGGTCGAGTCTCTCACTTCACATCTCTCTGACTTCACCTTCTGCCAAATCTCTCTGACTCCAGCTGGAGAAATTTATCTGATTCTAAAGACTTATGTGATTAGATAGAGTCCAGCTAGATAGTCCAGGAAAATCTATTTTAAGATCTTATTTCTCTTACATATATCTCTAAAGTTAATTTTGCCGAGAAAAGTAATAGATATACACAGATTTTAGATTTCAGGATCTGAATATTTTTAGGAGAGGGTTGTAAATTTCTGCCATGTTCATAAATGAGGACATATGCCTTCTAATAGTATTGCTATCAGATTTTCTTGTCACAGTTATGCTGACCTCATAACACCTTCAGTGTTTCTTTTGACAGCTTCTTTTATTAATGTTATTTTTTCTTTAAATGCTATCTATGCAGTTTTCAATGAATTATAAACTTTTATTTATTTATTTATTTATTTATTTTATTTTTATTTATTTATTTTTTTTGAGACGGAGTCTCGCTCTGTCACCCAGGCTGGAGTGCAGTGGCCAGATCTCAGCTCACTGCAAGCTCCGCCTCCTGGGTTCACGCCATTCTCCTGCCTCAGCCTCCCGAGTAGCTGGGACTACAGGCGCGTGAGCCACCATACCCAGGTTTTTTTTTTTTTTGAGACGGAGTCTCTCTTTGTCGCCCAGGCTACAGTGCAGTTGCGTGATCTCGGCCCACTGCAGTCTCCGCCTCCCGGGTTCAAGCAATTCCCTGCCTCAGCCTCCCGAGTAGCTGGGATTACAGGCGTCCGCCATCATGCCCGGCTAATTTTTTTGTGTTTTTAGTAGAGACAGGGTTTCACCATCTTGGCCAGGCTGGTCTTGAACTCCTGACTTCATGATCCACCCACCTCGGCCTCCCAAAGTATTGGGATTACAGGCGTGAGCCACCACCCNGGTTCACGCCATTCTCCTGCCTCAGCCTCCCGAGTAGCTGGGACTACAGGCGCCCGCCACCACGCCGGGCTAGTTTTTTGTATTTTTTTTTTGGTAGAGACGGGGTTTCACCGTGTTAGCCAGGATGGTCTCGATCTCCTGACCTCGTGATCCACCTGTCTCGGCCTCCCAAAGTGCTGGGATTACAGGCTTGAGCCACCGCGCCCAGCCTATAAACTTTTATTTATATGAAAAATAATAATGTATGCAATTAACTTCACTAAGTTTTCAAGTATTTCTTATGTCACTTTGACAAAGTTTTAATATTTTAGAACTTTTTCGATTTTAACTAAATTTTCATGCATATTATCTTATCATTTAAACAGCTGAGGGATATACACTGATGTCCTTTTGTTCTTTCTGAATGTTGGTCAGTGTTTGCCAGTGGAGAATGCTCTTAATTTTTGAAAAGATATTTGTTTCACATTCTTCATGGAGGACATTTTTTATGGATATAGATATACTAAATTGACAGTTATTTGCTTTCAGCACTTTAAATTTCATTTACCTTTATACTTGTAATATTTCTGTTAAAAAGGAAGTAGAAATTCTAATCACTACTCATTTGAAGATAATTCTTTTGTTTTCACATCTTCTGCTTGCTTTGAGGACTTTCCTAACTGTCTTTGGTTATCAAAAGTTTTACTTTGATGAATTGTGAATAATTAAAAAATGTATATTGCTTGAATCTTCAGCTCTCTCCTCTCTTTCAAATTCCATGTTTCTTAACATGCTTATTCTATGTTTCTTACTTCCTCTTCTTAATTTTCCATTCTTTTTAATCCTTGTGAGTTTTCTGAATATTTTGTGGTCTGTTTTCCAGTTTACTAATTCTTCTTCCAGCTTTGTTCCACCTGCTATAAACCTGTCCATTAAATTCTTAATTTCATTTCATTTTCATAGCTTCCAGTTATCTACCAAAACTCTTAAAATTTTCCCTGTCTCTTTGTACATAGGAAGCATGCACATATTAAAGCCTTTATTGACAATCCCTATACCCAGAGTCCCTTGTGGTTTTGTTTAATTTGGTGTTTCTGCAGGGTGTGTTGATGTTCCCCTTATACTTTATTATTTTTTATTTTTAGATGAGATTGTATTTGTTTTTTGTTGTTGTTGTTGTTGTTGTTGTTTGTTTGTTTTGCTTTAATAAAGTTTTATTTTTCCAAATGTACAGTTGGTTGGACCTATTCATGCATCTTCACCAGCAGCTGGAGCATCTCCGCCCTTGGTATTTCTGGTATAAATTTCTTGAGCTCTGTGCTTTGAAACCAGTTTGATAAGTCCTTTACTAAGGAGCTCCTGAAGGGCTGCCCTGGCCAGCGAGCCTTGAATCTTCAGTCTCTCAGAGACCACAGTTGGGGTTCTAAGTCTATAGTTGGGAACTTCCTTATAGAGTTTGTCGTAGGTAGCTTTGTCAAACAAGACTAAGTAATTGAGCTTGTCCCGAACTTTGCCTTTGGACCACTTCTTCTTTTTGACCTTGCCCCCGGGTTTGTTCACTGGGTCTTTGTCTTTCTTGGCCGACTTTCCGGAGTCCTTCTTCTTCTTGTCGTCCTTGGGCAGCAGTGCGAAGCTCGGAGAGCAGCAGCCGACACCACAGGCTTGCTAAGATGTCGGACAAAAAGGACGAGATTGTATTTGTAAAACAGGTTTCATATATGTTAAACTAGCATAAAAAACATTTTCCTGCAAGCACTCAGTAACAATAATACTCATCATCAACTCAATCTTATTTTAGCAACTGGAATACAGTAGTTCCCCCATCAACACAGAGTATGTCTTAAGACCCCCAGCAGATGCCTGCAACTGTAGAGAGTACAGAACTCAATATATACTTTAGCTTTTTCTATACATACGTATCTATGACCAGGTGTGATTGAAAATTAGCATCAGAGGAGGTTAACAACAATAACTAACTGAAGAATCGTAATCATATACTCTAATAAGAGTTATGTGAATGTGGTCTCTCTCTCCCTCTCTCTGTTTCTCTCTAAATATGTATTGTACTGTGCTCTCCATTTTATTTTGGTAATTATATGAGATAATAAAATGCCTGTGTGATGTGAATAAGTGGGGTGAATGTTGCATGTACTGTGATGTGGCATTAAGCTACTATTGACCTTCATAGGCTATGTCAGAAGCAGGATAATCTGCTTAGGGAGATCCCAGATCATCAAGCTGTGATGATGTGGATGGCTGGATGTCAGATACAGATGATGTCAATGAAGAATGGGTAGGTAGCACACACAGCACAGACACACTGGACAAAGGATGATTCACGTGTAGGGCTGGACAGAGCAGCATGAGACTTTATTACGCTATACAAAATGGTGCACAATTTAAAACATATGAATTGTGTACAGCTGGAATTTTCCATGCGATATATATATATTGAGACTGAGTCGCGCTCTGTCGCCCAGGCTGGAGTGCAGTGGTACGATCTCGGCTCACTGCAACCTGCGCCTCCCAGGTTCAAGCTATTCTCCTGCCTCAGGCTCCTGAGTAACTGGGATTGCAGGTGCATGCTACCATACCCGGATAAATTTAGTATTTTTAGAAGAGACGGGGTTTCACCGTGTTGGCCAAGATGGTCTCAATCTCCTGATCCACTGGCCTCGGCCTCCCAAAGTGCTGGCATTGCAGGCGTGAGCCACAGCACCTGGCCCCATGCGATATTTTTAAACCAAGTTTGGCTACGGGTAACACACTACTGAAAGCAAAGCTGTGCATAAAAGGGGATTCTGGTGATAGAAAGCTGAGCTGTGGTTCCTAAAGGAGTGACTTGGCCTCTTCTTCTCAGCTCTCTCTCAGGATTTGGCAACTGTCTCTACATACTGGTCATATAATTGTTAATTACCCTGTTAGCTATTTAATGTCTTTAAAAATGATTTTAAAATTTTCTGGCTTTTAAGTTGCTCTCTTTGAGAAGTTTGGTCTAAAGAAACTGAACTAGGCTGTCACCAACAAAAGATGTGATTTTCCCATGGTAATCTTTCTCGGTTGACATACTCTTACATACGTATTTATATGCCACCAGACTAACATATTCTCCATTTAAAATCTACTTGTTTTGTTTGTTTGTATTGTTTTTAATCCAGGCATGTAACTTTACATTTTTTTCATCTGATCATTTGTCTACCTCATTTATGAGGTTAGCATTAGTCTTATGTCAAACACAGCCAATGATGGCACACAAAAATAAAACTGCAGTACACCAGCCCTTATAAATACAGATGAAAAATCCTCAGTAAATACTAGCAAACCACATTTAGCAGCACATTAGAAGGAACATTCACCAGCCGCAAGTGGGATTTATCCCTTGGATTCAAAGAAGATTCCACACACTTCAATCAATCAATATGGTATAACACATTAACAAGATGAAAAAATATACAATCACTTCAATAGATGAAGAGAAAGCATCTGCAAAGCTTAGCATCTGTAAATGAATAAAACTCTCAAAAAATAGGCATAGCTGGAAACTATCTCAACATAATAAAAGTCACGTGAAAATCTCGCAGCTATCATCACAATCAATGGAAAAAACTAAACAATACTGAAGATTTTCTGCTAAGATATGGTAGTCAAAGATGCTTGTACACTGTTGGTGAAAAAATGTCAACTGGTACAGTCATTATGGAAAACAGTGTGGAGATTCCTCAAAAAACTAAAAATATAACTATTTTATGATCTAGAAATCTCACTTCTGGGTATATATCTTAAGGGAATGAAATGAGGATCTCAAACAGATATCTTCACTCCCATCATTTCAGCATTCTTCACAATAGCTAAATAAGGAAATAACAAATATCCCTTGACAGATTTTAAAAATGTGATTGTGTGTGTATGTGTGTGTGTGTGTGTGCGCGCGCACTGGAATATTATTTAGTCTTAGAAAAAGACACTCATAACATGGAAGAACCTGGAGGACATTATGCTAAGTGAAATAACTCTATTAAGAAAACATGAGCTAAGGACCTGAGTAGACGATTCTATAAAGAAGACATACAGATGGCTCACAGGTATAGAAAAAGGTGCTTGACTTTAGTAATCACCACACAAAACAAAATAAACTTTATTTTTTTCCTTTGCTTTTACTTTGAAATAGAAGTAAACCCTATCAACTGATGAGAAGATCAAAGAGATGAGAAGATCAATAAGAAACAGAAGCATTAAGCTACCTCTGAAACTAATAAACTACCTAAAGTAGAATTGGAGGATAATGGCTATTGGCAAGAACCAGGAACATATGAGACTTTGGGAAGCTGAAGCTGGACCACACAGAACACTTATGTGGCCTCACGCATACGTGGAATATGGGATATTCGGACGTTCTTGTCAGTGATGCCTTGAGCTGCTCCTTTGAAGTACTTACTACACTCAGAATTGTACACTCAATGTATAGCACCTGCTCTACTGTGAACTTAATGAGGGCAGAACTGTGTCTCATCCAGCACCCCATCCTAGGCACAGTGCATTGTCTGCCAGGGAGTTAGCAGTTCTCTCTTCACCTACATTACATTTATGTTCAGTAAATCAATCAGTAATCTATAATCTCACACAAGTTTACTGTCTATAAACACTGCAATACAAATATGTGCTTACATATATTTTTAGGGGGGCACCTTAAGTCTTTGGCCATAACAACTTCAGAGACTTTTCACGTAAAACTTCTTCAATATTTAACAAAAAAATGCAAATAACTTAGGTATGCTCTATATTATTTTTTGAGAGAGTCACATGCAGCCACAAGAGGAGAAACAAAATAGACTGAGGGAAAAAACAAAGTTTATTATGCTGACAGGTCCTCGGAACAGCAGGCACAGCACCATGGGGTTCCTCACAGGGAAGGCACAGGTGTGATCAGCAGCTGAAAGACAGGACAAGAAGGCTTAGGTCAGGGCCTCATTGGGTTTCCATGGGAAAGCGAAGGCAAGGAGACGGAAGAGTTTAGAAATGGCTAGTCTGAGTAATTGTGGCAGTCTTTGGATTATAGAGGGGATTAATGATTGCCTGATACCTGATCCTGGGATGACTAAAGCAGAGGAATGTTGCTCCCTGGGGTGTAAGGGCCAGAGAGAGGAGGGAGGGCTGGTGATTGTTTAGTTTACATATCAAAGGCTTCCAGTTCCAAGAGAGTCAGTCTCTCCCCAGCCAGTAAAAGTTGTTTAAAGATGTCAAAACATCATAATCTACAGAAAAAATTCATACCATTCACAACACAATAAACTATCTGAATTGTGACATTCTGTCCTCATGACCTCACTTTAAGAAAACTACCAAAATTCACACTCTTGAGATGGTGCATCTCTGACGAAAATTTCTATTAGAGCAAAGCAAATTTAACCAGAACCTTCAATGCCTTGGTCATTCTTGGTGATACAGATTTTATTTTTCATGTCAGCATCAATAACTTAACTATGTTAGAAACTGTGATTGATTAAAGTGTAACTAATATGTAAAATATATTATTAAATTAGACATTATTCCCATTTTCCATGAGATAAATGTTATAAGAACAGAACAATGAGATGAAAAGAGACAAACGTTAATGACATTGAAGGGCATCTCATTGGCTCCTGTGTTTCTGTTGCGCGTGGATCTCTACCTTTACAGATAAATTATCTTCTGAGAGTGATTATAGAAAGCCATTGTGACCTAAATAGATAAATTTGAGTATCTGAAAGAACTTGGTTTCCTAAAGATTTAGGAAATTGATAAGTGGAGCTCATCTGAATCTGAGGTTTGGGGAAGGATGAATCAGCAAGAAAGATAAATGACTCTGAGAAGCATGGCTAGAGAAAGATCCAGGGATCAGTGGGGAATGCGACTGCAACATATGAACAGGCCCACACTGAGTAAGGTGATGCTTCAGGACTATGATTCATACGAACTGGGCATTACTTGTGCCTCGAGACTTCCTGTTCCTCTAATTCACAGAATTGTGCAGATAAGTGGGCTTCAAACACACAGTACTGCAGTCTCCTGTGAGGTAGGAAAAAGGCAGGATGTCTGAGCTCTTCCTCATATGGGAGGAGTTATTGTTTGGCCTTTTGTTTTCTTAGCTCTAGTGTTCTTATCAAGCAATGTTTTTAATGAAAATAGTTAGGAAATAGAAAAAAAAACTACAAAATAAATCAATGGTACTATCACAGCAGGCCACAGATAATCATGTTAAATGTGTTGCTGTTGAAAAAGTTTAACAATCAAAGCAAGTAAAATTAAAACCAGTGGTTTCCAAACTTCCAGGTCACAAACAGGACACAAGTTGCACAAAGGGCTCCCGTGGACACTCCTGGTCCAGAACAGCAGAAGGCACCTTGGGCTGAGGGCATCTGCAAGGCAGGACTGTGTGTGTCTGCACCGGGATCTACACTGCACAGGCGCTGCATAAGGCCCAGGACCTGAGAAACAACCATCCTTTAAAGAAAGGACAATTCCCCAAATGATGGAGTGTAGATTTCCATCACACATGCAGCACGGGTGTTAAAACTGGGTTCTAGAAAAATTCATTTTTACTTTTCACACATATATCTCTGGATAGAGAATTTACTCACAACAAATGTTAAGATACTCTTTCTGTCTTACTATAGACATTTCCTCCTGGTTCTTTCTCAATTCTAAAATTTTTAATTAGTGCATTTTGACGTACGCCACTTTATCCTCATGTGGTAGGAAATTTTTTTCCTTTTTGTTTTCTGACTTTGGCATTGCCTATGACATGTTTTTGAGACACTGAGTGGTATAGGAATCTTATCCCTAAACAATGTGGGTGGAAAACAAAGCTCATTCTAGAGTGAGCCATGTTGGAGGTATTCCATTTCATTACAATCTGTACCTTCAGGGGACTCTCAGTGAAACAGAAAAACGTGAAAACAATAAGTTAAGAACAAGAATTTATATATATATAAATGCTAACTAGAGCTTCCTGCAGGTGCTTTGGGGATGCCCACAAGCAATATTTTCCAGGCTTCAGGGTTGTCTTCAGGGTTGTCTACCCACCCCTGGCTGGCAGTCAATGGTGAAAATAAATCACAAAACTGTTCATCACATCTCAAATCAAATATTTTCTCACAGGAATGCCGAATATTTGAACAATTAAATCAAATTGTGAAGATAGTGATCTAAGGTAAGGGTCAGCAAACTTTTTCTTAAATGTCGCAATAGTAAAGGGTTTTGACTTTGTGATCATGAATGGCCTCTGTTATATACTCACATGTGTGTCCACACACTTACAACTGTTTAAAAATGTAAACTCCATTCTTAGCTCATGGGTCTAAAAATTAATCAAGCCAAGGTTGATAGTCTACTGACTCCTAGTCTAAGGTGTAGAGGAAAGTTTGCAACTCACGAAAAATGTTATCAACTCCCCAAGTCCCATGGGCCTTGATGCATATATCAGGAGCGGGTGCATCTACACTGCCTCTCGGGTGGCAGTGGATGCAGTTGATGAGGAACACTTGGTAGTGCTACATTAATAGTATAAAGAAAAAGGGCTTGATTATTCCAGGTAAGGTAGGGAAAAGCATCACGTGGAAATTGATGTGTTGGAATGACATATTTTGAGTATTACTTTATACAATCTAAAATAATCACAAAAAAGGTGTAGAGACACATAGAGTTAGCTAGAGATAGAGATGCAGATAGTGGAGATGACTGCTCAGTGAAGTTAAGGTGTACAGTGTGAAGTTGTTGTCACAGCTGGTCTCAGCTTCCATGGGCCTTTCAATATCTGTGCTTCTAACCAGTCTTAATAAGTCTAATATTTAAAGTGTTTTCTTCATACAAAGTCCCCTCAAGTAAATCTGCAGTTTGTAAGCAGCAAAAACAATGGCCAATTCTAAACTTGTAAGAAACTTTACTTTGCTGGACTTACTAAAGAGAGAGTATGTTGTTATATAAAATGGTACCTTCCTAAGAGATTTTCAGAAAATGTTTGCCATATGTCATCTTTTCCACATGTAATAATTTTAGAATTTATACATCCAAATAAAATGTTTCCTCATTGATTGTATACTGATTCTGGAAGGGTAGATATTCAGCCACTGCAAATCAAAGCCAGGAAACATGTTTAAAGGCATCAACAGTTTGAAAGAAGACCTAGTTTGAAAGCAGGAAGAAGTGATTATGGAAATATGCTTGTGAGGGGATAGACCCGTCTCCTGGTAAGTGCTGGGTCTTTGGAGTATAGTATTAATACATTTTTTTATATTGTATATGTTCTATATGAATATACCTTATAAGTGGTATATTCAGTGATAACTCAGTGATAACATACAAATGACATAAATGAGCTCTCTTATCATTTGATATAACAATTTTATCAGTGTTTTATCAAGTGGGAAGAGAGCTCATTTATTAGAGACTCTGTAATCCAGACAACTAGCTGATACAGGTAACAGTAAAGTCAACATTGAGACATGCTTCCAGTCATTCACTTACTTTGCATTTACTGAGCTTCAATTTCGGTCAGACTGAAGGTGCATGATGAGATTCCAAGGAAAGATATAATGAAAACAAGTCTGATGTAATTTTTTAAAATGTGATTTGTGGCTTTTTCCAATGCAGGAAATGACCTTTCCCTAAATACTCTGTAGTGTGACTTCAAGATTTCTATTCCCTGATTTCAATACAATACAATATGTAAACAATAAAATTTCTATTTGAACCCTAACATCTTATTTAAATGTTTATGTGTAGATCCAAAATGTTACTGTATGGGTTTCTACATCTATGAGACAGTTACTTAACCCCATTCTTGTCATCCAGCAATAGGTGTAATAGTCAAACTACTACACAGAATTATTCACAGATTAAAGGTGTACAGATGGTGTAAATAGTATATGGCCCACAGCAAACACTCAAGAAATGTTGGCTATTTATGTTAGATATTATTATTCTAATTAAAAAATTCCATATCTTGATAAAAACTAGGGCAAGGTAGAGTAAGAATTATTTTATAGTTATGAACATATCTCTGTATTCAGATCAGCTCTTTTCAAAGCATGAAGAAATACTGAAGAAGAGAAGTAATATAATTTGGCAGTGACATTATATTTTTGAAGCTGCTATAATGGTACATATGCTCTACCATTTCATTACCATTCTATGAACAGTAAGAAACAGTTTCTAATGTATAAAATTACTCATTCTAAAACATACTTAACCTTTAAAATATATCTCTTAGATAACTGATCATTCCTGCTTTGTTGCTGAAAACTCACTACTCTTAAAGGGCAACAGGGTCTTTTATTTAAATATATATATGTGTGTGTGTGTGTGTGTGTGTGTGTGTGTGTGTAAATTGGAAGGTGATTGTTTCTCCTAACTTATGTGATTTTGTTGTTAGGAAATATGTATTTCCTCCAAGGCTCTTCCAGGAAGTGTCAAAGTACAGGAGCATTTTACTAAGGTACAAGACAATTTAATATAAAAACCTTACTTGTATTTTGAATAAAGCCAATATATTGGCTTTGTCCCATGCTGTTAATTAGTTTGGTTTCTAATGAATTGAGACCCAAGGTAAAGGCATATGAAAAAACTCTTTATTCTTTATTTTTCTGACTTTCTTTTTTTATTTAAATTCTCATAAGTGGAACATTCCATAGTTAGAAACGATTTAATCTCAATATATACACATACATTATTTTTGACAAAAACCCATGGAAGATAACAGTGTCCGCGTATCAAAAAAAGAAAAAAGACAAAAAAAAAAAAAAAAAAAACCATGTACTATCAATGTAAATTTTACTTCTTAAAATGCAGTTTACTTACATAATATCAAATGAAAATTACTTTTTAAAGAAAAAAATCTAAAGCTTTATGATAATCCTTTGTAGGAGAAAATAAGTGGGTATTCAGGAATTACTCTGTACATTAGGAATAAGAGAGCCATCAGGTTCATATAGGTATTTAAGGACCATACAATTATTCATTCATGTACATCATATTTCTTTAGTGCTTACTACACACTTGAAGCTGCCTGGGTATTGGTGTAGATACGAACACATATCACTTCTGCTCTAATGAACTTTGCATTTTAATAGGAAAACAGACACCGAATAAGAATTAATTTGTGTGTAGTTTCAGGATGGAGAGGTTTGTGTTGTCAGTATAGTATAAGATAGCAGGGCCTAAATAAATCAGTGTGCTCAATGGAGGCCTGGCACGGTGGAAGCTAGCTAGGCACACGAGGGTGCAGAGTGGGTTCCGAATGGTTAGAAGAGCATGTGTGAAGGACTTGAAGCAAGGGAGAGCAGTCAAGGAACTGGAAATTGCACTATGGCTAAAGGAGATCACGATGGATGGGGGTACGTCTATGGAAATGAATGCATCCTTTTGTTTCCAAGAACATTCGCAGTTTGTGCCTAAGGTCCCAGGTAAATGATGGCACCTCCATTATCTCCCAAAACAGCCACCATTTGATAGTAAACTCTGTGGTCACTATATTTATTAGGGATATGACCTAGGGAAGTGAAAGTCTTTGTAGATTTCATAGAAGCATATATATATATATGGAAGCATTTATATATATATATAAATGCTTTTTGTGAGTTTGGTCCTTGATGTATTTTCCAACCCTCCTTTCTTTAAAGTAGCACTGTCCAACAGAAGCAAGTTATAAATGTATTTTAAATGTTCTAGTAGCCACGTTAAAACAGTAAAAGAAAACCAAATAGTTAAATTTAACTTAAATAATACATTTCATTTAATCGAAGATGTTCAAAGTATTATCATTTTAACATATAACTGATTTTGTCATTTGTCTTGAAATGTGTTATTTACTTTACATTTGCCACAACTATTATTTTGAGCTGGTCACATTGTAGGTACTCAATGACTTCATGGAGCTAGTAGCTGTCATATTGGACAGTGCAGTATCTCATATCCCTTTTTTGCACCCTTGGTTGAACTGTGGCATTACTATAATATTTTCCACTTGGACCTATTAATTAGCCCACATTTTTTGCTTTAGCAGTGAAGTTTTGGAGGTTGAAAAGTAATCTGTTTCTAATTATTCACCAATGGGATAGCAACAAATGATCAAATTCTTTCCAGTGACATCAATGTCCACATTTTTTTCAATGTCAAGAAAAGAGATTTCTCTTCATTTACTTTTATGAATCTCACGGGCAGAGTCACACAGATAATGCCAGGATATTAATCAAAGATACAACTTGGGACCCGGCGTGATGGCTCACACTTGTAATCCCAGCACTTCAGGAGGCCGAGGTGGGCACATCACTTGAGGCCAGGAGTTGAGACCAGTCTGGTCAACGTGACAGAATCTCATCTCTACTGAAAATACAAAAAAACAGCCTTTCATTGTAGTGCATGCCTGTAGTCCCAGCTACTCTGGAGGCTGAGGCAGGAGAATTGCTTGAACCCAGGAGGCAGATGTTGCAGTGAGCCAAGATCATGCCACTGCACTCTAGCCTTTGAGACAGAGGTAGACCCTGTCTCAAAACTCAAGCAAAAAAGATACAACATAGTGAACAGAAGCAAGTGTAATACAACTTAGGACAAAGTCAAGAGTGAAAATTTGTTGATATTTTGTCTTTCACACATTGCCTGTGTGACCTTGGGCAAGTTTCCCACTGAGGTTAAATCTGTGAAAAATGAAAATAAAAATAGGTGTACTTGAAACGCCTGACTGAAAGAGTTGTAGTGAAAAGCAAATGAATGCAATATCCACACATGACAGTTTTATTTTTGTGGTGAATAGGTGAATAAACGTTATTTTCAACTTTATTATTTAAAAATGGCAAAACTTTACAGATGGCAGATGTAACTTTTATCTTTAGTTTATGAAGGTCAATTCTCAGTCCTTTTTTAAAAAATTATTATTTTATTCTTTTTGAGACGGAGTTTGGCTTTTGTTGCCCAGGCTGGAGTGCAATGGCACGATCTCGGCTCATTGCAACCTTCGCCTCCCAGGTTCAAGTGATTTTCCTGCCTCAGCCTCATGAGTAGTTGGGATCACAGGCATGCGCCACCATGCCCAACTAATTTTGTATTTTTGGTAGAAACGGGGTTTCTCTATGTTGGTCAGGATGGTCTCAAACTCCTAACCTCAGGTGATCCGCTCACCTTGGTCCCCCAAAGTGCTAGGATTACAGGCAGGAGCCACCACCCCCGGCCTCAGACACCTTATTAATACATTATTTCAAAGTATTTTACTCATCAAAGTACACTTGATCCCCTTAGAACCTCAAGACAGAGAATGCAAACTAGTGAATGATCCTTGGTTAACAGTTGTCTTTATTTACAGGGATGTTGTCCTGCAAAATTGTTTCAGAATCTTAAGACAAAGTGATTCATTTCTTATGGAAAGATTTTATAAGCTGTATTTTATTTATTTTATTTTTTTTACAAATTTTACTTAATGTGTTCTTTCAAATGAAAATACCTAAAGTTAGAGATAAAAATATAGTAGGGATAATTTAGGTAAACTTGTAATTCTAAATCTCACGGATCAAAATTTGCTGCATTTGTGAAATACCTGCATTGAGGAATTATCTGTGGGTATTACAGTTCCATGGTGAAGAAGACTCAAATGTTAATTTGAATTTTTGCTCCCATCTCCTATTGTACCCAGGCCTTATTGGTCATAGTTGAGGGAGGCCACTCCATTCTTTCAGACTCCAAAGTACCCTGGTTTGGGAGACACTTATGGCACAGTAACTGGGACTTTGACCTACTCTAAATACTTCTTGACTCCTGTGTTCTTCTCTCACATTCCTACTCCTTGTTTTTCCTCCTAAATGTGTATTTTTATGGTAAAATATACATAACCCACAATTTACTATTTTCACCATTTTAAAGGTACCATTCAGTGGCATTAAGTACATTCACAATGTTGTGAATCTATCACCACTATCCATTTCCAGATTTATTCATCATTTCAAACGTAAACTCTGTATTCATTCAACAAGAGATGATTAACATCCGAGTCAAGAGGAAAATGCAAATCAAACCCACAGTGAGTTGCTACTTCATACTTATTATTAATAGCATGGCTACACAAAAACAAAACAAAATGAAAAAGAGAATAATAAGTACTGGCTATGACATCAAAGAATCAGAACCCTGGTGTGTTACTAGTTAGAATATAAAATAGTGCATCCACTGTGAAATACAGTTTAGCAGTCCCTTGAAAAGTTGAAGACAATTACCATATGATCCAGTAATTCCACTGTACGTATATACTCAAAAGTATTGAAAGTAAGTTCACGCTCACCACCACCATGGACCTGTTGTTTCTCTAACGGATTTTTCAGAACCACCAACCAAGTTCCATTCATGGCTGCTGCCTGCCCTGAGCCTCAGACACCCAGGCACCTGGAGCTCATCTCACTGTTTTTGGAGGTAAATGAGGGTTTAAAACCCGTTTTATTCTGCTCAGTCACCGATAGAAAGCCGTCTTTGATCCTAGAGTTAACAGCCTTCCAATTTCCCCCCAGGACTGAGTGACTTCTAGGGGAGATATTCAGTTCTAAAATTGGCAAAATTTTGGGCCAATCAGGATTAATTGGTCACCATATTTTGGTCCCCAAAAAGAATACAGCTCTTAAGTTTAAAATTTGTTGACATTGTTTATCATTTGGTTCTCAATCACACCATTCATTTGCCTAGGGAACAGTCCTTTGTCAGAAATGTATCTTGAGGAGAGACGAGTTTAAAAAGTCATCCACACATGATACCTGACTCTATCATGGACTTCTCACCTCTGAGCCTTTGACCTTGTTTTTTTCATTTACAGCAAAGTGAACTCTAGTTTCGGGGGTACATATACTTTTTTGTTACATGTGTATTATATGTACCATGGTGGAAGTTGGGTTTCTAGTGTACCCATCACCCAAGTATTAGACATTGTGCCTAATAGGTCATTTTTCTACTCTCACTCCCATCCCTCCCTCCCCATTTTTGGAGTCCCCACAGTATTTTCTCTTTATCTTTGATAAAGGTGAAAAAAATAAACAATGGAGAAAAAACACCCTATTCAATAGATGGTGCTGGGAAAACTGGCCAGCCATATGCAGAAGAATGAATCTGGACCCATGTCTCTTACCATATGCAATAATAATAATAATAACTCAAGATGGATTAAAGACCTAAAAATAAGACCTGAAACTATAACATTCTTAGACAAAAACCAAGGAGAAACTATTCTGAACATTGGTCTATACCTTGTACTTGAGTCTGACTCAGCTCTTATAGGAAGTTACCAAGTACAGCCATTGTTATGCGCGTCCATGTGAAGAGACCACCAAACAGGCTTTGTGTGAGCAACATGGCTGTTTATTTCACCTGGGTGCAGGCGGGCTGAGTCCGAAAAGAGAGTCAGCGAAGGGAGATAAGGGTGGGGCCGTTTTATAGGATTTGGGTAGGTAAAGGAAAATTACAGTCAACGGGGGGTTGTTCTCTGGCGGGCAGGAGTGGGGTTACAAGGTGCTTAGTGGGGAGATTTTGAGCCAGGATGAGCCAGGAAAAGGAATTTCACAAGATAATATCATCGCTTAAGGCAAGGACCGGCCATTTTCACTTCTTTTGTGGTGGAATGTCATCGGTTAAGGCGAGGCAGGGCATTTGCACTTCTTTTGTGATTCTTCAGTGACTTCAGGCCATCTGGGCATATACGTTCAAGTCACAGGGGATGCAATGGCTTGGCTTGGGCTCAGAGGCCTGACAGCCATCCTGGTACATTGCGGTGCAAAACCATAAGGCTCTCTGCTTAACAACGGAACAACATGTAGGTAGGCAGATTCAATGTTGCTTCAGAGCCATAATGACTGAACTGAAGTCTTAGCCCTGCTTTACTTTCAACCAGTGTTTATTTAATTTATCCTTTAGGTAATGAAATGACCACCACAGTTCTATATTTTATTCATCATATAGCATTATTCACAGTACAAATTGAGAGAGTGCTGGGTAAAGGCCCTTGTAGGACACTAGCATACCAGGAAAACATAAAACTTTTTCTCTAATCCTGGTTTATCTCTTTGGCCAGAACTCAGTCTTTCCCAGCGGCTTACTAGCAAAGAGGACCAAGAATACATGACTGATTTTAACCACTGTTTCTCAATCTACACATTATTACTCCCCAAGAAGCCTTTGTAGATATTTTTTCCAATTACGTCCACTATGAAATGTTCATGTCATTGTTCCTCATATACTTGTTTTTGTACTATATATATATATATCTGTGTTTTATAAATGAAAATTGTAAGATGTTTTTTCTTCCCAAGAATCTATTATAATCTCCTTGGGTTTGATCTCACACTGTTATGACCTCATAGTTTAGATCAATCATGATTCATGCTCTGCACCTGGGTACATTGTAAAATGAGTAAGTTAACAAAATAGCGAGGAAGAAGAGGCCCTTGGCTTACATCTAGCAGTGTTCGCCATAGGCCACCTTTGGGATCACTACTTAAATTCAGTATTTATTCACTAGTCACTAATAAACATTACTGACTATTTATATCAAGTTTTAAACAGAAGGTGGAGATACAGTGGAAAACCAAGCAATTTAAAGCATTGTATTCTACTGAACAGTTTGATAGGACATATTCTAAAACGTTTCAGAACCAAAATGTGGCCATATTATGTATAATGGTTTGGGTAATATAAGATTTCTCTCCTACTTTCTTTGTATATATTACACATCAAGTAGTAGGACAGAAAGTGAGTTTGAAGGCAGACCTTTGTTAAAACAGAATTACAAAAATCTAACTCCTAGTGAAGTTTGAGCATTAGAGATACTGTACATCATCATCATCATCATCATCATCATCATCGTTATTATGGCAAATCATTAAATCTTGCACAGACCTAAAGAGTCACTATCATCATTTGAGTTTTGAGAGTTCATAATCCTCCTTGCACCTTATTCAGTTAGTTGTTTGATAATTTTAGAGAATCTATAAATCAAAAAGTACTGGTCTCATTACTGAATAAAAGTTGCTGTGAACACCAGAAATAGGAACATGTGATTGATAAGAATAGTTTTTAGTTCCGCGATTGTTTTTGACCTTTAACTCTACAAAACTTCAATAATGCTATTTGTTTATCTCGTGCAACTTCTTAGAAATGTGTGACACTTTAGAATTAAGAATCACTAAAATACCTTTCCTAAATGCTCTTCTGTATAATCATTTTACATAATAAAAGTAAAATATTGAATTACTATTTGCCTTACAGAATTTTATAATATATGGTCTATTTTGTTTATGCTGTGTTAAAATGAACTCAGTCATCGTAAAGGTCAATTCATCTATCAACAACCATTACCAAACCTACCATTTACAAGGTTTGCACATTGAAAGACAGCATGGCTCAGGATTACTTGCTAATTGTGTTGCAGGGACAGTTTGTGAAACAGAAATTAAGGAAAAGGGGAGACGTCAGTGTGGGCTATGGATTCTTTAAAGAGGCTGAGATGGAAAGTCAAAATCCAGGCCATGTCTTCCTGGAGTAAATCATCTGAAATGAAAAGAAACACTTTTAGACATGGGGAAAAGAAAACCAAAACCAAAACAAAGACTGCGATTTCTGTGTGTGTTTGGGATGGGAGATCTGTGAGGGCATATCCGCCTGGAGACCGTTCAGAAAGGAATGATTTTCACATGGCACTTCTGTTCTGCCACTAAAGTGCTACCAAACACAGAGAGGTTAAAAATCCTGCCCAAACAGGTTTTCCCTCTGTCTTCATGGAGGCAAGAACGGATTGGAGTAAGCCAGTGAGCAGTGACCTGGTACTAAGTGCCCAGCCCAATTCATTTACCTCCTACACCTCACCTGGTTCTGCTTCAAGAAAGCCTGAACATGCCCACAGGCAAGCCTTGTCTGGTAGGGGATCAAACGCTTCTTCCAAACCTACTGCACCTCTTCACATGTTCTTTTCTCCTTATCAAGTAAAGTAGGCTTGAGGTCCTTTGAACCTTCAAATGCATATGAATATTAAGGACAATTAGATTCCTGCATTACTCATGCTTCTGCCTCTTACAAACTGAACAGTACCAGTGTGTGAGATGCTCAGGGTCTGTCTGGAACTCCTATTTTCCCCTCTCTGTCTAAAGGACTAGAATGTTCAGTTGTATATTTTAAGAGATTTGCTTATCTTGAATCTGCAGACATTCATCACCATATGCAGCAGCTTGAAAAATAATTATATTCAAAAGACATGAAGCATACCACGTCACACTGCCAAGCAGAGATTAGAAGGGAAACTTACAGATTTTTTGGAATATCTGGATTTTGAGACACTGAAGGCCAGATATCAGACATTTCCCTACACTATTTACATTATATATATATGTGTGTGCGAGTGTGTATATATAGAACTTAATTTAAATTGTATTATTATAGTTTAATATATAATTAAACTATATACAACAATTTAAATTTAATACTAAAATTAAAGTAAAAAATATAAAAATGGCTTACACACATGCTAAATATCTGTTTTGTTCACTTTTATAAATATTTCCTCCTTCAACTTAACTCTGTACCCCTTGCCATACTGCACAACTCACCTTCCTGGTTGAGAACTGTCCGAAATCTCTGCTCCATGCATGTGGGATTGGGAAGAGGCTCTGATTTTTCTCCCATGCTTCCACTGCCCAGTGCTGTTGTAGGTTTGTTGTCCACCTTCTAAGTAATGTCCTGGTAAAATATTCTGAGCAATATTGAAATTAAGTTAAAATCACTGAAGACTTGCATTTTTTTTTTGCAGTCTGAGATAACCGTATGATAATATCTTACTGCTGACTAGATATCAAAATGAAAAAAAATCATTAAAATCTGACAGTTAAAAAAGATTGAGTATTCATCATGACCAATAACCTTCATTTTATCTATGAGAAATCTGAGACACGGAGCACTGTATGATTAGGTCTACAAGGACCCGATAATCAGTCGTGATTAGAGCACAATACACACTTAGTTGTTTTTCTCTAACTAATATCTATGGTTTCTATATAAGATAGACATATTTAATCAATGAGAAAGACATTATATTTATTTTAAAAGAAAGAACTAGAAAGAAAGAGAGTGGGACGAAGTGAGAAAGCAAAACAATTATTTGTTGAAGGATGTGATTTTTTTTTTTTTTGGTTTTATATTACTGGCAGTAGAATTCAGAAGAGAAACACAGGGAAGAAAGGCATGTATATCAGATTTCCTCTGAAAAATCAGCCACAGCATGAAAATAGAAATGGTTAAACAGTTATTGAGCATTGGATGAATGCTGAGTAATGTATATGTTAGTATTCATTTCGTTTTGTTAACATGTTGTTACTATTTAACACATTTAAAATGCATTGTATAGCTGTAAACATATTGGAAGGAATTACGCTAAGATATTTTTTCAACATCACATAATTATCCAGTAGCAGGTCTCTTTGACTCTGAAGTTCTTGTTCTTCCAACTACACTCTGCTATCTCTAAAAGGAATTTCAAATCTTAGATGAATTCCTCATTGCAACCTTCAATTTCACTTTGTAAAGGTTACTATCGTTGCTGTTATTGTTGCTACTGTTTTACAAATACTATTGTACCTAAAAGTTCTGTGCATTTGTCATTATGTCACTTTTAAGATATTGCATGTGACATTGGAATTTTATTGGTGTCTGGAAGAAAGGGATTAGGAGCAGGTTCTGTGGCCTTGCCTGTTGCCTCATACCTCAGAATGTGTCCCTTGATCTGATCCTTTTGGCAAAGGTAGCTCAAAAGCTATGAGGATTTTTCTTATCCTAGGGCTAAGATGAATGGGAATACAACCAAGACCTCGCACCTCACTGCTGAGTCTGTTTACTTAGGAATGAATAACTAAGATGCAGCTGCACGTGGAAATGGGAACCCATCACTCACCTTAAGGGCAGTGTGACTAGCAGGGATGAAAGTTGAAGGCTCTCAGAGCCCATGGCTCCTCCAAGCCCACTCTCACCTCTGCGTCATCACTGGCTACCACACTGTCCCAAACACAGAGTGACTGGGATATCAGAAACAGCACTCAGAGTCACAGATGTCTGTTATGCAGTTGCTGAGTGTACTGCTCTAGTTAGTGCCTCAGATTCTTTTACAAAGCTTGATGAATTTAAGGCTGCACAGAGCTATGGTGTCTCAGGGGTTTGGTTGTTAACTGGAACCCAAAACCACTGAAATGGTTGAACAGAGTGTCTGTTGCAGTGACATATTTGGTGTTCACATTGAACAGTGCATATACAGTTTGCAAAACACATCATGCCACTCAAGGAATGCACATTTTGGCCAATTTGGAGATGTGCTAGCCCTTCTCCCGGAGGTGTTCATTAAGATAGGACCAGGCCCTGTCACTGTTCTGTCCTCAGCATTTCTTCCCAACTTTTCCTCCACTTTGATTATTGCCAAACTTTCAGATTATTAAAAATATATTTGGGTGTCTCTCACTTCCTTAACTGTTTTATTTTCATTAACTTCTTTTTTGTCCTTTTCCTCCACTACCTAGTCACATCCCAAATCTTGCCATTACTCTAGAAACTACACCAATGCTGAAGTCTTCATTTCAAACAAGTTACAAGCCATTCCAATGTACCTGTTGAGGCACACAGGTGAATACATCTCTGACTTCATGGAGACCCGTTTGGTGTCCTAGTTCTCTTTCTACCTATCTTTAAATAAATGTAATAATAAACAATATACTATTTTTCATCTGACTTCTTTTGCTCAATATTATGTTTAAGAGGTTCATTCATATTGTCGCAAATAATTACTATTTATTCATGCTCATATTTCTATAATATTCCATTTTAAAATGTAACACATTTTATTTAATAATCCTCTTCTTATTGGGAATTTGACTTATTTCCAGATTTCAGTTATTACAAAAGTGCTGCTATGTCCATTTTTCTACATGCATTTTAGTAAACCCCATACATATGTATATACAATTCTGTTTGGTTTATTCATAGGAAGGGAATGATAGGGTCACAGGACTTGCATAAGCTCAGCTTTTGTAGGTAAATCTTTTGTCTTTTGAAGGCCCATTTGCATAGCTTGAAGATGTTTCTAGCACCTCCACACTTTTGCTTGATCAATGACTAAGTCATCATGGAGGTTGCAATTATATCTAATAAGTAAAATGTCCATAATACAAACAAGGAATGCCATTTGGAGGTGGTGTTGTATGAATATTTACTTACAAAATAGATAGGCTTTTTATGTAACATCCATGGAATTTCTCCTTAGGTGCATTTCTTTTAGTAAACATCTTTTCATTTGGTTGAAGTATAAAAGTACATTTACTAGAAGAGTAAAATACTTCAATAATTAAAGAAGATAGTGAAAGCTGTTAATTTACCTTCAACATGATCATTAAGATCTTCAAACACTTGAATAGGAAAACAGATTAGAGTCAATACAAATATTGAGAGTGTGTGAAATTACACAAAGGATGAGGTTGCCAAATTGGATTCACAAGATTTGAAGATCTCACCCAATACCAAGCTGGGCTAATAATTTCCAGGATAGAAGCAAACACAGGCACAGAAGAAGCAAGAGAAATCTAGCTGGCATAGCAACCCAGGTCCTTTCCTGTTGCCCTAGGATTAATTCTCAGTGACTCAAATAAAGAGATTATTTGAAAAGGTAATGTTGGCAGCCACATCACTAATATAAAATGAATCTGTCTTAGTTATAAAATTTCACCATTGTATACTTAGGTATTTACAGAACTTACATGGCATTTTTATTAGGGAATCTTTCTCCATAAAACCATAGATTCCAGGTTAGTTTATTATAATCAATCCTAGACACTCAAGGACATGCCTTTGAAAACATTCCATAAGGAAGAATTCTCGTACTAACAAATACTATTTGTATACTTAACAAACAGAGTGTTAACATGTTTACATGAAGATATATCCTAACACCTTTCTTCTGTCTTTCCTGGCTATGTTACATCTGGCAAAGCAAGAAAATGAATAGTAGTTCAGCTGCTAAGCCTTTTCTTCTCGTGATATTAGCTAGTGAAGTTATGGAAGAATACTAAACACTTAAGCAAAAAAGTGTATAAAATATAAGCAATACAAGGCAGAAAAGTAGCAATTAAATTGATCATAATTGTAATGTTGTTAAAATGGTTTTGTATTTTAGCATAAACGATATTACATGAGATAATATTTTGAAACTGTGTCTAAATTTTAGTTATTCAATTCTACTTAGGCAATATATTTTAAATAAAAGTCCTATTCTCAACAAAATGAGAATAATTTTCACTTTACTATTCTAAGAATTTACAAAGGAAAGAACTTCGACTCTATTAACAAAGGCCACTGTAAAGTATTTATTATTCAAACACAGTAATGAATTCATTGTATGAATGAGAGAAGGAAATGTTAGAGAATATTAATAATGAGATTTTTTTTCTTGCAAGCTTCAAAAACACTAGACTTTTGACATTACTTTAAACTATTAATCTTTATAGTTTTGAGTCAATGGAAGCTTATCAAAATGCATTATACACTTTCACTTTTTTAGTTATTAAAAACAAAGGATTTTTGAAAATGGACTAAACTATGGAACTAAGCAAAAAGTTTTCTCCTGAATAAGTAATAGAAAAACACGGTCAGAAATTGTGCTATGATGTTCACACCCACCCACACAGACACACAGACACACACACACTAAAAGGTTTAGTGATTTTTAAAAATGGATCGTCAAAAAACATTGAGAACAAAATGGCTTAATGTTGAAACTAATAATGTGTCTTCTTTTAGCATACTACTACAATTGATCAAGTATTTATAGAATTAAATACTAAAGGGTCAACCAATTTTTATTATTTTTACTAATTGAATATTAACTGCATCATTCATGGTGTTAGGCACTGTTGTATCCCCGGGGATTAAGATGAATAAAACAAAACAAAAGCAAAAACAGACAGATATCCCTGCCCATGAAGCTTTTATTCTAGAAGACAGACTCAGATAGTATGCATAATTAAACAAATGAACTGTATGTTGAAAACAAAACAAAACAAAAAAACACTAATAAAAGCAGGTTTCTCCCTGGGAAATCAAGGGAGGAAAAAGACCTTTTAATTTGAAACAGGGTGGTCAGAGTAGGATCCCAATAACTGCTGCATTTAAGTTACCTACATGAATATGTAGAAGAGGCGTTTTACTGGCAGAAGGTATAGTATATGGTAAGCCTCTGAGGTAAGACATTGCCTGCCTTGTTCAATAAACAGTGAATAAAACTAGAGAGCTAGATACATTGAGTTATAGGGAGAGAAGAGAGATGAGTCAGAAAGCTAGCAAGAAAGGACCTCTAAAAATTATACTTTCTCATACAGAATGTAGCACATTTACTGAAAATTTCAGAAAACGAAAACAACTTGAAATGGCTAAGTATCTCTGAAAACTCAACTTATCCATAAAATAATGAGAACCTTAGAAAAATTGTCAGTCATCTTTATCAGAACTCTAGAAATTAACCAAAGGCTTGCAACGTTCAGAAGAGCATTTATTCAAGTAAAAGTTTCAAATGTGGATAAGAACATAGAGCTTTGTAGCATTTCAACTTGCCCTATTCCCTAGTTCCACAGTAGCCTTAAAAAACAGCCTAGGGAACATAGTATCCATGAATATGATCAGTTTTTCAGCCACTAAGCAAGGCAGAAAAGGCTTAGAGTTCTCAAAAACCCCGTCCCCAGAAAATTGTAATGTATCTGACCTTTCTGGCAGTTCCCTAGAAATTTCTCATTGGAAGCCTTGTCTTTATTTGACATGATTCAGAATTCACTTACTCAAGCAGCTTTTCACCTGGGTGTTTACAGAAAAAAAAAAAAAAAAAAAAAAAAAAAAAAAAAAAAAAAAAAAAAAACANAAAAAAAACAGCAGCAATTGTTTTACATTGCGGGTATCTGAAGCAGCAATAACAGTTAACGCTAGCCCAAAGCTGGCCAAAAAATTTAAATGGAAAATCAGATGTCCAGAGAAGTTTTTGAAAAGCTCAGATATTTTCCTGAGAATCTAGAAGATCACACTCATGTGCAGGGCTCTATGTATGTCCACTAAATACCTGAGAAAGCCTAATCTCTCACCACTAGCTGACCTTGAGGATCTGTGCCGGAAAGTAGTAACGGCTAAGGCATGGTTATAAACTGCTGGCTGGAGTATTAAAAGGGTGCCTATTCTGACTTCAGTTTCTGTACCGTGATTCAATTCTGACACCAACTACCCAGAGTTAACATCAAACTCTGCAGTTTTAAGAGTAGAGTCCCCAACAACGCTGACCCCACTTCAGACACCAACAGCAAATGGGGTTCACAGAACAACTACACTTCTGGCCAACTGACTACAAGTCCAGAGAGCCCCCTTGACTCTCTCTACACTTTGACGATTTGCTGGAACAACACATAGAAATCGAGAAAGTATATATGTATGAACATAGTTTTATTATAAAGGATGCAAATCAGGAATTGCCAAATGAAAAGACATATGGAGTGAAATCTGGGAGAATTCCAAATAGAGAGCTTCCATGACCTCTCCTCATAAAATTAGGGTGCATCCCCCTTGCAGCGCCCATCAGGAAGCCCCACCATGCTTTTATGTCCAGACATTTTATTGGGCATGTTTATCGTCAATCAGTTTAGACTCAACATCCAGCCCTCTGTTCACTCACTGAAAATCAGATTTGCTCAGATTCCCAGCCTTCTAATCATATGTGTGGTCTTTCCGTTTACCAGCCCCCATCCTGAATTGTCTTGTTAGCATAGTCAGTATATTCAGGTATGATCCAAGGGACTTATGAATAACGAAGACATTCCTTTCATTTATGAGCCAGGAACAATATTCTTTCATTTATGAGCTTGGAACAAATATTGGAATTCTTTTTCATTATACAACACAGTTCATTACACACATTGTGTCCCTCTGTAGAGATAAGAGATTAATTGGTTCAAGCCATTTAAGAAATATCTGTCCAATCATTAGCTGGTCACCAAGCTAATCATGAGGACAGTTCATTGGGCACAAAATAAATAATAAATACTTGAGAGCAGTCATTATCGTTAATGTTGTTTGTTTAGGTATTTTTAAACAAACAGCATTAACATTAGTTACCAAAACAATACTAAGTACTAGGTTGGAGGAAATGTGAGTTAGAGATATACTTTATAATATTTAAAATATTAAGTTTTCAACATTTCAACAATAACAAATTAAAACGAAATAAGAAAATTTCACCCCCCCACACACACACACCAAACCATCAATAGCAATTCTGGTTGATATGTGTGGTGGGGGACATATATTGGACAAAACTTTAAATCAGAAATTTAAAATATGTTCAGGTAACTAAAGTAAATCATGTTAAAGAATTAAGGAAAAGTAAGAGAATAATATATTGCCAAAAAGGAATGAATTTAGAAATGTAGAAGCAATGTTGAAGAGCCGAATATAAACATTAGAGTTGAAAACAAACAAAATAATAGAAATAAAATATTCACTAGAAGGGCTCAAGGACAGATTTGAGCTAGCAGATTTGGTTAGGTTAGGATTAGGTCAATTGGAATCACCCAGTCTGAGGAAAGTAAAGAAAAAGGAATGAGGAAAAAATAACAGAGCATTAGGGACCTGAGGGACAGCATGAAGGCTACCAACATGTGCACAGTTGGTACTTCCAGGAGAAAATAGAGAGAAATGGCCGGGCGCGGTGGCTCAAGCCTGTAATCCCAGCACTTTGGGAGGCCGAGACGGGTGGATCACGAGGTCAGGAGATGGAGACCAACCTAGCTAACACGGCAAAACCCCGTCTCTACTAAAAAATACAAAAAAAAAAAAAAAAAAAGAAAATAGAGAGAAAAGCTGAAACACAATTTGATAAAATAATGGCTAAAACTCTCAAGTTTGACTAAAAAAAAATAAAAATAAACATTTGTCAGCACTTAAAAGAAGCTGAGTGAACTCCATTAGATTAACTTGAAGAGATCCATACCTAGCCACATCATAAGCAAGATTTCAAAAGCCAAAACAAGTAGAGATACTTAAAAATGGGAAGATAGAAGTAATTTATCACATAAAGGGATTCTCAAAGAGAATGAGTCAATTTTTCATCAGAAACTATAGAGGCAAAAAAGTAGTAGGATGGTATATTTAATGTGCTTGAAGAAAAACAGTGTCAGTCAATAATTCTATATCCAGCAAAACTATACTTAGAAAACAGAGAAGAAAGTAAGAATTTATAGACTAATAAAAATTGAATTTGTCACCAGCACAACTTTCATACATAAAATACTAAAGTCCTTCAGACTGAAATAAAAGGCTATTAGACAAAGCCTTGAATTCACATGAAGAAATAAGGAACACAAGGAAAAGTAAATAATTGTGTAAATATGGAATACAGGATAAATTTTTTTTTATTTGTAACTTCTATTTCTTTTATCTTCTACCCACTTCAAAAAATGACTACATGAAGCAATAATTATACAACTTTGGGAAAGGCTTATAATGTATAAATCTGTGATGGTGTTACAATAAAAACCAGAGGAGGAAAGTAGAAAAGGAACCATATAGGAGTAAAGTTTTGTAGACTATTGAAATCAACTTGGTATAAATTCAAAGTTTATCATTATATGTATAGATGTTAATTTTACTCCTTACTGCCTTACCACTACAAATGTAACTTTAGATTAAAAAGATACAAATAGCTTAAAAGTAAAAGGACAACAAGAACATATCATGGGAATAGTCACTAAGAGAGAGCTTGAATATCTACATTATCAGACAGTTTTCAGACACAAAAAGGATATTTTATATGAATAAAAGGACAAATTCATCAAGAAGCCATAGTAATTATGGATACATATTTAGCTAATAAAAACAAAAAACAAAATATATGAAGGAAAACTGACAAAAATTTAAGAAAGAAGTAGACAACAATAATAGTTATAAACTTTAATACTTCACTTTCAGTAATGGATAGAACAAGGCTGATGAGCAAAAGGGAAATAGAAGACCTGAAATACACTGTCTACCAACCAGACCTAACATATGTCTATAGAATGTTGCATCAAACAACAGGAGAATGAAAATTATTCTCAAGTACACATGAAACATTCTCTAGGACAGATCATGTATTAGGCTATAAAATAAATAATAATAAATTTAAAATAAATTGAAATATATAAAGAATGTCATTGAAATACAAGGAAATGAAAATGCAAATTTAAAAGAAAAATATGACATGCTAAAATATGGAGTACAGTAAAAAATCAGTGGTTAAAAGGTAATCAATAGCTTTAAAAAGAGAAACAATTAAAATCAATAGCCTCATTGATCATGAAGACACTGGAGAAAAAAAGAATAGGTTAACCATAAATCAAGCATAAAAGAGTTAATAATAAAGATTAAAGAAAAATAAAATAGAGAATAGAAAAACAGAAAAATTATGGAGCTAAAGTTATTCTCGAAAAGGTTAATCAAATTGGCAAATCTTTAGCTAGGCTGACCTTGAAAAAACGGAGAAGTTTAACAAAAAAGAAAAAAAAAAAAAAAAAAAAAGAGAAAGAAAAAAAGTGAAGTTAAAAAATGATTAAGAAGAAAGATGAAAAGGAAAAAGGAAAAAGTCACTGAGATTAGGAAGGAAGCAGTAAACACAGCTGTATTTCAGATGGCATGATTTTGTATATAAAAAAATCCTACGGAATTCACTAAAATGTTTAAATTGAAGTAGCTCAGCAAGGTTTCAGAATTAAAGATTAATATACAAAACTCAGTTGCTTTCCTTTACACTAGCATTAAAAAGATGAATATTGGGGGGTGGAGCAAGATGGCCAAATAGGAACAGCTCCAGTCTCCAACTCCCAGCGCGAGCGACACAGAAGACCGGTGATTTCTGCATTTTCAACTGAGGTACTGGGGTCATCTCACTAGGGAGTGTTGGACAATCGGTGCTGGTCAGCTGCTGCAGCCCGACCAGCGAGAGCTGAAGCAGGGCGAGGAATTGCCTCACCTGGGAAGCACAAGGGGGAAGGGAATCCCTTTTCCTCCAAGGGAACTGAGACACACAACACCTGGAAAATCAGGTAATTCCCACCCAAATACTGTGCTTTAAGCAAACGGGCACACCAGGAGAATATATCCCA
>NW_016806392.1:1942734-1951351 GCF_001698545.2 Rhinopithecus bieti | reverse complement strand
CATAGGTGGGAACTGAACAATGATATCATTGGAGTCGGGAAGGGGAACATCACACACCGGGGCCTATCATGGGGGGAGAGGAGGGAGGGATTGCATTGGGAGTTATACCTGATATAAATGACGAATTGATGGGTGCTGACTAGTTGATGGGTGCAGCACACCAACATGGCACAAGTATACATATGTAACAAACCTGCACGTTATGCACATGTACCCTAGAACTTAAAGTATAATAAAAAAAAAAGATGAATATTAAATTAAGGCAGTAATTTAAAATACCCTGAAAATATTTAGCAATATATGTAACAAAAGAATTGCCCTACTTTTGCACTGAAACATACAAAATACCATTTAAAAATATTTAAAAATACTTGAATAAATTGAAAGCCATCCCAGTGCCATGAATTGGATGATGGTATTGTTTGAATGGCAATGCTCCCCAAACCGATCTATAGTAACCACAAATTCAGAAATAAAAATATTGGTGTACTGAACAATCTTAAATTTGCTTTTGAAAATATTCAGCAAGCATCTCCAAGAAGTGAGCACAGTTCAGTTTGTGTGATTGATCTGATGAAATTCCATCAATTTCATCAACCAAACCTTCAAATCTGAAAGCTGTTGAAGAGGAGATAAATTTTTAGTTTGTAGAATTACAGAAAGAGTGGATGAGAAGCTTAATAACGTGGTGGCAACCTCACCAGCAGCAGTAATACATACATGCTGAAGTAGCCAAAAAGTATCTTTCTCTTCCAAGAACTTCAGTTGAAAGTAAAAGTCAATTTATTATCATAGCAGCAATCGAACAGTTGGCAGTATGAATAAATTATTGTTCCTATTGCAAAAAGAAACTAAGAAGCACAAATAAAAATTTGGTAATACTAGTATAATAATAAACATTAATTTTGGATAAAATTTCTGTTTTATTCTCACAAGCAGAATTTCATTTTTGATTATGATCTTTGTTTTCACTCCCGACTTCAAATAAATACCGATTGTCAATATCTTGTCACATAACATTGGGACAAAATATGTATATTTGGTGCCTCTCTACCCTGGATTGTAAGCTTTTTATGCTTATCTTTCATCTGCTTCCTCCAGAGATATATTGTCTAAGCTGTGAACTCATTCATTTATGTAGAGTGTGAAATATATCTTCCTGAAAAGGATGATATTAAAATGTGCTAACTTCTCCCTTGATTTATGTTTCCTTCATTGTGAATAGAAATTTGAAGAAGATGATCTCTTAGAGTCTCTATTTTTTTAGGAAAGAATTTCCAAGATCAAGGAATATTGATATAAATTATACTTACTGATTTTTGTATTATTGAGTAAATTTACTCATATATGTATCCATAGGTTGGTAAAGTAAATTGCAGAAAATAATAAAAAGACAATCTGTGGCTAGCATATAGGTTCACAATGAATTTATTTTTAACAAGATGTGCCACATATATTCACCTTTTGCACAGCTCAAAACCCAATATCATACCCTATTCTGGTTTAGAATTAACCTGTTCAAGTGGCATGGTGGTGAATATTTACCTTCACTGCTTTTTTCATAAACTGCAAACTTTCACATTTACTTGTAGCTATTTAAACATAAACACACCTACATTGAATCTTAAATTTTATGTTACTTTCAATTAGTCCATTTCACTTATGACAGTTGCTTTAGGTAAAGTTAATAGCAGTAGCTCACTTCTGAACTCTAATACAATGTTTCTCACCCTCTGACTGAATAATTTTATTAATTAATACATTGCCCGCTGCTTCTAAGATGGAAACTTACCATATAATATCAAAGTCCTTCAGAGACATATATCTGAGACATGGCTTTCACATCACCCTCATTTCAAGCAATAACTACAAAATCTATTTTACTTTCCCTATTTCTCATGTGATGAATGATACAAGGATCAAAATTTATTTATGAAAGTTTGGTGAATTTCCGGGATGATTAACTAATCTTTGATATGGTTTGGATGTGTGTCCCTACCTGAATCTCACGTTAAATTGTAATCCCCGTGCTGGAGGAGGGACATGGTGGGAGGTGACTGGATCATAGGGGCAGATTTCCCCCTTGCTGTTCTCCTGATAGTGAGTGAGTTCTCAGGCGATCTAGCTGTTTAAAAGCGCGTGGCTCTTCCTCTTTTCCCTCTCCCTCCTGCTCCAGCCATGTAAAATGTGCCTACTTCCCTTTGCCATCTGCTATGATTATAAGTCTCCTGAGGCCTTCCCAGCCATGCTTCCTGTATAGCCTGTGGAACTGTGAGCCAATTAAACCTCTTTTCTTTATAAATTACCCAGTCTCAGTTATTTCTTTATAGCAGTCCGAGAATGAATACAGTCTTCACCCTCAGGATTTACAGTAGCAATAGAGGGAAGCAGTGAATCCAGGATGGACTACCATTCTGAAAAATTTAATTTTCACCGAAAAGAAAACCCACAGTGAGAAATTGCGGTTTCTGCTTTCACCGTTCAAGGTTACTCATGATACTCTAGATCTCCTTGATAATCTGTTATCAAAAAACAAAACAAAATGGAAATTGTTCCATATTTAAAAATGTGAGATTTGATCCTATTCATGTCAGTTTCCTTCTACCGTCCTTTCCATCTGAGTAAAATCTAATATTTATTTTAACATAGCTTTTAAGCACAACACCAAAATTTGACATTGCATCTAAATTTCAGAAATGTGTAAATGTGAAAAAAAATCTCTTGTAGTTGGTATATTATAAAACATATTAAGTGAAAAAAATTAATAATAGTATATTTCATTATGACCATAAAATGAGCATTTATGTTAATTATTAAATTAACATAACTTCAACAATATGTATGAGTAAACAATATTTATTATTATACTTTAAATTTTGTTGATTTCATAAATTGGTGACATAAAACCTGGAAAAGTGCCTCACCATATTTTTGTTGTAATTAAGAGGTAGGATCCTGGTGATTTTCTAGTAATCACTGTAATAGTGACAGTAATGTTTCTGGTCACTATTTCCTAAAGTTTATTTTTTTTCTTTTTTTCCCTAATACCACGTGTCTTTAGAAATTATACCACGAAAAATTTGTAAGCACCATGTTCCTGAAACAATGTTTCTGGATAGATTTTCCCTTCCCTTCCCATTTCCAGTAACTGGTCCCTCCTCCTCCATATGGCATTCACAGAATCAGCCATTCCTATAATTGCCACAGCAGCCTTGGCCATGGCCACAATTGATCAGTTCACTGTAGGAGCCTCTGGTTCTTATTGTTCCAGTTCCAGTTCCTTACCTGAATCTACCAGATGTCTGCCATAGCAGCTGAACCATTTTACAATTTCACCAGCAAGTATGAGGCATGAAGTTTCCAATTTCTTCACATACTCACCAACACGTAATATTCCATTTTTTAAAAATACAGCCATTCTAGTAGGTGTGAAATTATGTCTCTGTGTGGTTTTGATTTTTATTTCCATCATGAGTAGTAATGTTGAGAATCCTTCTGTGTGCTTGTTGGCTGTTTATAGATCTTCTTTGGATACATGTGTTAAGATTTTTAAAAGCAGCGTAGACACCTGGTACTAGTGCTGCATTCATCTAGGCTTGGCTAGGCTATGTGATAAACACAATCCCAAAAGTACAAACTTTGACACCTAAAATGTTTTAAGAAGGTAAAACCCTCACTTGCATTTCTTGGGACATGAATTTTGTATATGTTAATCTGGCTTCGTTGTGGGAAAAGGTAAAGAACTTGTCCCAACAATAGTATAATACTGTATAATAGTTCTTTTTGGCTGCTTTTTGCAAGGTACAACACACATACACAAATGTGAGCTCTGCAAATAACAGTCAATATGAAAGCAGAAACAACAAAAGATTCTAGAAAACGTGTAACAACCTAACTTTTTCAAATATGAGAAAGACCAATAACTCTAGTTCTCCAAATAAATAGATCTTTCTGGAAAAGCGTAAGTGAAACACAGGCTCAAGTGATTAAATTTAAACATGAGATTGAGGGTATGTGTACTGTAATGACTGTTACTGCAAATTTGAGCATTGCTTTCTACTTATTATTCCTGGTTATGCACACCTGAAGATTGCCCATTAACTTAGAAGAAACAGCTGTGGGTAAGGAGTATAGGTAAGAGAAAATAACAAAACACGTCTTTGAGAATTAGAAGTTGAAAGAAACTATAGTTACGAATTAACCACAGGCAAAGACACAAAAAAGCCCACTGGGTGATTTTTGTTTGTTTGTTTGTTTGTTTTTGTTGTTGTTGTTGTTTTGCAAGTTGAATGTTCAAAGAAAGAAACTGTGAGCCTTATACAAAAAAATCCTAGACTTTCCGAGCCTAGGAATAACCCTTGGGTCTACAGTTTATGATCAGAAAGTGACTTGTGAAAGTTTTGAAGCCCTCAAAGAGGGCATATGCATTTATGCTTTTTTCAGATATGGACAAGGAGGATAGTAAAAAAATGACTGCCCAAAAGTGGAAAAGATTTTGCTACAGAGAATAAAAGATAAGGATGATATTCAAAAAGGGAGAAACACTGTATAATGAACCATCATCTTTTGCCCAATGGGTAGGTGGCCCTCAAAGAGTTTTCCCAGGGGAATTTCCTGTTTCCCCTATATTGTTTATTGTGTGTTGGGGGTAAGGTAAGATAATTGAGAAAACATGCCTTTTTGTTATCTAGTTTTCTGGACTAAGGGTAGCTATATTTGGCTTGATGGAGTTGCCTTCATATCACCCCAAGTTACTAAACTTTGAGCAGAATACAAAGATCGGGTTGAATTTTGTGATGTCCTCCACTGGGGAGTTCTTTGGTGGTTTAAATAAATGTCCACAAATTCACTGATACTCTTCCCTTCAAAAGGTGGAGCTTGATTGTCTTCCTCTTGAGTGCTGGTGAGATGCAGTCATTTTCCCTTACGGAAGAGAATTTGATGAAAGTAGACTGTGTCATTTCCCAGATAAGGTCATAAAAGGAGTTGTCTTCCTACTTACTCTCCTAGATTATTTCCTCTAGAGAGGATGACAACTCCCACGTCATGAGAACACACACAGCCCTATAAGACCACATGGTGAGGAATGGAGGCCTCCTGCCAACAACCACACGTGTGTGTGTGTGTGTGTGTATGTGTGTGTGTGTGTGAGGCAGAGATGAAGACTGATGGAGCCTTGGATGTCCTCTAGAGGTGACCAAGGATGAAGGCAGATGTGTCAATGGACTTGGCAGTCACCATTCATTTTTGAATTTGTTACTAGATACATGATTTTAACTAAGAACTGATAAATAGGACTTTTTTGTTTGCTTATTTTCAAAATTAGCTTTGCTTTTTATTGGCTTTTTTTTTTCTCCGTAGAGACCCTAGTTTATTTTTAATTCAATAGACATGGATGCCTTGCTTCACTTTTGACAGAAAATGGTAAAAGCAATGAGAGAAGAAAAATATAAAGTAAACTAGCCAAGAAGATCAATTCATTGGAGGTGAAGAGCGATGGTTACAGGGATTTGGATAGGCATGCACTGTGACCAAATCAGTGACTTCACCAGGGGTCAAGACCAGAAAGTTGAGCTGAGCTGCAGAGGCCGGGCAGGTCCCCAAGCAGGGATCTGCAGGGCAGCAGCCACCACAGACAGACCCTTCAGGGTTTTGGTAAATAGATGACATCACCAATGTTGAGTGTAAAACATCAAATGTTTTCTACCCAGCATTCCGTTTCTATTTCTTCTAAGAAAGTGAACATATTAAAAATAATATTTGTGAAGTGCTTTCCTAGTTACAAATTTCATTCAGAGATACCTCTATAATCTGAATATGAACTAATGCATTCTATTTTGTGGATTTGCATGAAACGCACTAATATGCAAAAAGGCACTGACAAAATTAAAAGCATAGTGAAGCCACGAATAAAACCCAGCTTCCCTTTTTGGCTACAATTTATAAACATAAATACAAACCAAAGTCAACAGTGGAAACATACTGCATGGTATTTTTTAAAAACCGAAAACGATGTCTCTCCAAGGATAATATACTCTGTGGGATGAGAAGCGAAAAATACATAATAAAAGCATTAAATCCCTGTGATGAAAGAACACACTATTTCTCCTGCACCTCTTTGAATAATTTTGCCTCCCTGCTTTAATGGCTTCCATTACTAATCCAAGAAAAAAAAGCAAGGCTCAAAGCGATCACAGGAGAGCACAACTGGCCTGCGGTGCTGTTAACAGATTTGAGTAACTCATGTCACTGTTTTCCAAAATTCCAAACTGAGAATACTTGATGCAGTCTGTCAAGAAAGAACAGAAAACTGGTTATGAAGCAAGTCTGTGTTGTGTTACAAATACTCACAATTACAGTTGAGCACGCTGCACATCATGTCTTCAGTTCAGGGCTTGCTGTGAATCTAGATGAGAAATCCATTAGAAAACAAAAGAAGCATTCCATCTCTCTCTGTACCATTGTTTTCTATAACAATCCAAATCAATCAATCACACTGTTTCTGGAGAACAGGGCTTGCAATTAGCCTTTGCTAAAGGAGTATTTTATATTATGAGAAACCATCAACAAATACAGAGAAAGGGCAAAGGCCTTTTCCATTTCTTCTCTGACTTCACTGTAAATCTCCACGTGTTTATGCACAGCTTTTCAGGGACCCCTCTCCTGAAGCACTTCATTGTTCTTTTCAGAAAGGATAAATGTTCTGTATGCGGGTTTGTGTAATGAGCTCGGAATGGATTGTTGTCATTAGTCATAGGCCCTGTGTGAAACTCTTCATCTTGCTGAAGATATTTCGAGTTAAATTCCAAGAAATGGTCTTCGTTTGACTTTAGTATTTATGGAGAAGGAGAAGCAATTGACCTGTGTGTCCTTGAGAAAGGTAATTGAACTGAGGACATTTGACTCCACTGGAGTGATTCATTAATCATGGGGGTGATTCAAATGCAGAAGGAGAATACTTTCTGTTTCAGAAGAGAAAGTGCTCAAAACCGGGAGAAGGAGTTATGAAGAAATTATATCTAAAACTCTCCTTTCTTTTCAAGTTCTACTGACCTACACTAAATCCCTCTCAATCCATAATATGGCCATCCCATTTGCTTTTTGCATTCTGGGTGGATTTTGGTATGTAATGAGTGCACTGGCATTTTGCAGTTGCAGGAAACTGCAGATGCCTACACAACAGTCAAACTACATAAAAACCATCTTCATTATCACCATAGCTATTTATCGAACACAATTTAAATTATTATTCATTTATTGAGCACCTTTTATGTATCATCTCATTTAATCTTCACAATAACCTGACGGCTGCATACTATTTTTGACTCAAGCTAACCTAGGTCCCACAATGGGCAGGTGGTCCTGGGATATGATCTCAGACTCACCAGTCTCCCTGGAATGGCCCATTTTCTGCTTCTTGACATCCTGGCAGGGCTGGACCTTTTGTTTGCCAAGGGTTTGTCCTATATTCTTAAAGAGTCTAAACATTTTCCTCTTTATGCATTTGCTTGTTGTTCACTGCTCATTAGATGCTAAACACAAGTTCTCTGATTATCTTCACATATTTACTTTTCTCTCCAGTGGTCACAGAAAGCAGACATTCAAAATGCCACATGACCTAAGAAACAGCAAAGTTTTCTCACTAAACTGGTTATCCTCAAGTCTTGGATACCTGTGCTGCATTGAGTATTAACACACCTTGGTTCACAAGGAGTGTTATCTCATCACTCCTGAAGATCTTGACGTGAGAAGCAATGTGTGACTACAATTCATAGAGTTGGCCCTCCAGAATTTGACGGATGGATCTATGACTGACTAAGAAAGGGAGCACAGACATATTACTTAACCTCTTTGTGTTTCTGTGTCCACTTCTGTGAAAGGACAATGAAATAGCTACTGAATGAGGTTGTTATACAGTGTAAAATGCATAGCTTGAACTGGTGATTACTACCTGGGAAATGTTGAACAAAGTAGCTCCTTTGTTTATTTCCTCTCTGTATTTCCCATACAGAATAGGTCGCATGGGATTCAAGGAGACATTTGTGATAACTGCATCTGCAACAATGCTAATCATGAGTAGTTCTTTGCCACCTTAATTGGGAATAACCAGAGGTATTCTGCAGTCCTCAACTACTGTACTACCACTAATTGAAGGATACTAGGCAACCAGCTAATTAAGTGACTAGCGCACAAGCCACCCAAGGCACATGTATTCTCACAATTTCTTGAGTAGTTATTTTTATTTGCATTATAAGTTGTTGTAAATCAGAATGTGCAGGGATTATTTAAAAGTAGTTCAAAGATTTGTGAATTTGAAAATATCAAGGTTCCCCTGCAAGAAAAAGACACTTTGAATTTCAGAATATTTTAATACTTAGAAAGCATTTTAATACACATTATGTGGCTTGAGCTGCTGTAAGCTGCTCTAAACCAATTAGGGCAAAAAAGCATATATATATATGCATACTATATATATGCTTTCAAATATATATTTCAAATATATATATTTATGTGTATATATTTATGTATATATCATATATTATGTACAAATATATGTTATATATTATATGTATGTGTGTAAACATATAATATATATTTAACATATATATCTTAAATA
>NW_016806392.1:1922653-1942568 GCF_001698545.2 Rhinopithecus bieti | reverse complement strand
TATTTAAGATATATATGTTAAATATATATTATATGTTTACACACATACATATAATATATAACATATATTTGTACATAATATATGATATATACATAAATATATAGTATATATAAAATATATGCTTATATATTTAATTAAAGTAAAATTCACATAACACGAAAATAACCATTTTGAAGTGAAAATTCATTTGCATTTAGTACACTTACAATATTTTGCAACCACCAACTCTATCTAAGTACAAAATAGTTTATCACCCTATAAGGAAGCCCTGTGTCTTATAAGCAGTTATTCCTTTTCTCCCCCACCTTCCTCCAGCCCCTGGATTTACGTTCTCTGCATATTCTATATTGGTAGAATCATAAAATATATCATTTTTTGCATATTTTTCAACTTAGCATGATGCTTTCAAGGTTCGTGCAGGTGTTCCATTATCAGTACTTTATTCTTTTTTATGGCTGAATAATTTCCCATTGTATGTATATGGCATAATAGGTTATTAATTCATCCATCAATAGGCATTTCAATTGTTTCCACCTTTTGGCTGTTGTTAATATTGCTGCTTCGAATATGTGTGTGCATGTATTTGAGTATCTATTTTCAATTATGTTTGTATATACCTAACAATGTATCATAAATATTTTTTGGCCAATAATGATGATTATCAAAGTCACTTGAGATATAAGAGTTAATTAAAGAGGCTACAGCAAAAGAAATTTATTAAATAAATGTTCTGTTAGCAGGAACTAATCCATGCACCTGTTTCATAGCTCAATGACTTACCAGCCTCCTGTCCTTTCAAGTATTTACACAATGACACTCATTCTCCATGAATCACACAATCAGATATTCTTCTTAGCCAATGGCTGGATGCAGAGCTGACCAGGGACCAAGCTGTGGACATTTATCCATAAGGGATGCATGAGAGAGGTTATAGTGGACTATTATCCTGTTTGAGAAGAGTGGGCATGTTTCTAAACCGTAATCACCAACCCATGGCTTGAGTAGGCTTAATTTTACCAGTGAAAATCTGTCAGGCTGGATGCGCTGGCTCACGCCTGTAATCCCAACACTTTGGGAGGTCAATGAGGGCGGATCATGAAGTCAGGAGTTCAAAATCAGTCTGGCCAGCATGGTGAAATCCCACCTCTACTAAAAAAAATACAAAAAATTACATGGGCATGGTTGTACATAGCTATAATCCCACTTACTCGGGAGGCTGAGGCAGGAGAATTGCTTGAACCCAGGAGGTGGAGGTTGCAGTGAGCTGCGATCATGCCACTGTGCTTCAGCCTGGGTGACAGAGCAAGACTGTCTCAAAAAAAAGAAAGAAAGAAAGAAAGAAAGAAAATAAAATCTGTCTACTCACCATTTTAACGAACACATTGCTAAATTTCCTCAGAAAAATCCATGTTTTTTTCATTATACAAACTAGTGAAATTTCTTCAGAGATCCAGATACCGATAGTGGAAATCCCTGTTTTAGCCCCCTCTAAGGAAGCTTTTTAAAATATGCTCTTCAAATCATCAGTAGTGTTAACTGACTATCCCAAGCATTAAAGCTTAACCAAATTGGTGAGTACACAGTGTCACATTGATTAGACTAAGTATTTTACATTATTTGCAACGTAAGTCATGCAGTGTCTATGTGAGATAGGTAATGAAGGTGTGTTTGATTTTCATAGTTCAGGCAAAATGGCTCAAAAACTTGGCTTGCTCAAAGGTACATGATGAGTTTGGACACAGTTCTCCATGCCTGTGGTCCCAGGTACTTGGGAGGGTGAGGCGGGAAGATGAACCCAGGAGTTTGAGTCCAACCTGGGTAACCTACTGAGGCCCTATCTGTAAAAAATGTTTGAAAATAAAAGCAAACAAACAAAAGATTACTGAAAAAATTACGTGATGAGCAAACAGGAAAAGTAGGACTTTTGGTTATTTGCCAGGTGGAAATTTTACTTCCATGTATTTAAAAAGTACAAAGACTCTAGTGAACCTCACTATACCTCTTATGTAAAAAAAAAAAAAAAACAAGAAATATCAACAACACAAAACTTATAAAATGTTATTGCCACCAAAGCCACACACAATAATTGAAAGACATAAAATTTGAAATATAACAAAGGAGTTTAATTTCAATTTTATTATTTTACTATGTGTAAGACTTTAGGCAATACTTTCAACTTATGAAGATTTATATCTCCTAACAGAATTATGTGGATAGTAGCACCTGTGATGCTGGGTTTTCAGGCATACTGTAGATGAAATATAAATAATTTTATATCACATAATAAGCATTACAGAAGTTTGTATTATTATAACAACTAATCATTATCTCCTTTAGAATGAGACACATGGTTTTTTTTCTCATATCTTTAATACATGGCTTGATGCTTTGTTAACAAATATATATGATAGAATTGCGGTAAATCAGAGCATCAGAGACCATAAATTAACATGGGTGGCAAATGAATTTCATGTTTAATGTTTATCCATCCTAAAAGTTTGTTCTTTAACAAGAAATTAAAAATATGACTGAAAAGAGAGCGCTTTATCACTGGTGATTCAATAGATGGCTCTGAAGGGTTCTTATGACTTCAACCTGGATGCCATGATTTCCATCAGAATCCTTCCCAGTCAATGCAAAGAAACACACACTCTAAGTAAAACTAATCTGCTGGCTCTGAAAATATAACGGCAAGACAAGTCTGATTTCTCCTCTCTAATATGCTTGCCCAATTTAAGCCCTAAAGAAGTCTGGAGTCACCACAAATGTACATATCAATGTCAATAAATATAGGAACCATGGCTCCTAGAAGGTATTTATTAGAAATATTTCCAGCATAGCTTCTCATGACCCTGAGTTACTAAATTCAAATTATGGAGTCATTTATAATATGAGAAAAATTATATATTAATCTACTTCAAATGGAGTTGATTACTGGTATACTATACCAGTAGTGGCACATGGAAAATGAGAAAGCTATTGATAATTGTCTTAAGCAATTAAGAAGCAATTTTGGCATTCATTAGCTTTTATTCATTCTTTTTATATCTAGTCTATGACTGTTGGGTTTTTAAAAATCATTTATTGTATTGCTATTATTCTTTAAAAAATATAAACTGTGGAATTATGTAATCTGTTCATGTCTTCGTCCATCTGAGCTGCTATGACAGAATACCACAGACCAGGTGATTTATAGACAGAAGAAATGTATTTCTCACAGTTCTGGAGACTAGGAAGTCCAAGGCAAGGAGTCAGTAGCTTTAGTGTTTGCTGAAAGACCACTTCCTGGTTCATAGATGGCCATCTTCTCACTGTGTTCTCAAATGGCTCAAAGGGCAAAGAAGTTCTCTGGGGCCTCCTTGATAAGTGCACTAATCCCACAACTGCTTCAACCTCATATCCTAATCACCTCTCAAAATTCCCACCTCCAGTGCCATCGCATTGGGGATTTAGTTCCAACAAGTGAATTTGGGGAGGATATAAACATTCAGTCTATAGGAGTCCGTGATAACTACCTGCTGCTTAATTAGGGCAAAACAAAATCACCTCAAAACATAGATTTAAATCTGTCTTTCTCATAAGGTTTGTAGTATATATAAATCCCTCAGCCTACTAAATTAATCAACTCAACTTCCTAAAACAAACAAACAAAACAAACAAACAAACTTATCCTTCATAATTGATTCCTACTACCTCCTTTAAACTTGAAGTCTAGTCAATGTTGACTGTGTCCACAATTCTATTTCCATGCTCACTCTTTCACCTACGGAAATATACTCTCCCATGGTTTGTATTTCTACTACTTTCCTGAAATAGCTCTAACTGACAAGGACTACCAAGCTCACTAAAATATTAATTATAACAACCACAAAAAGCACTTCTGAAGCATCTTCTTATTGACAATTAAACAGCTTAATAGTGCACAAATATTATTTCCTTTTGAAAACATTTTTTGTGCCTACAGTTCTATTAAAATTATCTTTTATTCATTCTGCTTTTGATGATTTATTATACTTTCTAAATTGATTTTTTCTTATAAAACAAGAATTAGCCTTTCAATCTCTCATTACTGCTGATTATTGATATTATTTTATGCAGCATATATACATGTATGTATGTGTGTTTGTGTATTTATATATACATATCTGTATGTGTGTGTGTGTGTGTGTGTATTTGAGACAGGGGTCCTGCTGTGTTTCCCAGCTGGTCTTGAGCTCCTAGGTTCAAGCAATCCTCCTGTCTTAGCCTCCTCATTACCTGGCATTACAGGTACATGCTACCATGATAGTCTCTATTGATGTAATTTAGTTAACTCAGGACTTTTACTTTAGAATGTTTTTCTTCTTTCTGAAGTACAAGATTTAAAAGTCTACTACTAAAGAAAAATTAGATATAGATTGATTTATTAATGATTTTTTTCTGATTCCAAAGTACACTTATTTGTCCCAGTTACTTGAAGGATAATTTTTGTAGGTGTAAAATTTAAGGTTACAATAATTTTCTATTGATATTATATGGGGATTTTAAAAAATTTCTTTAGACCTATCTGCCCAAATACTATTTTTTCTGCTAGATTAATAAACAATTTAATGAAATTTTAAAATTTCTAATTTCAACTATGTTTACCTATAGTTAAAATTGGCTAGAATTTATTTGTAGTCACTCTATATTGTTGTATTCCTAAAACTTCCTATAGGTTGATAGTCTCTTCTTTTAACAATATTTGTCATAATCTACATTTTACTTTTGGTATAACATATTTTTGTTATAGTATTTATCTGGCAATTTCAGTGCTTAAAATGCTTTGCTTTCTGATTCTGCAATTTCTTTTTGTTGATTAACATTTATGTCCACTTAGAAACAAAAATTATTTCAGCAGAATTATGTAGTAGCAGTGGGAGCACCTTTCCAATTTTGAATTTGTTAAGATTTTAGGATTATTAATTCTTAAAATTGTTTGCCTCTGAGTATTATTTTCTTTTAAGGGTTGTACATTAAAATAACCGTTTAATTTTATTCAGAATATTTGGTGTTTTGATACCAACATGGCTGCTTTTAGAGATATGTTTTTATTCGTCCATTCTGTGTTGCTATAAATAAATACCTGAGACTGGGTAATTTATAAATAAAAGAGGTTTATTTCAGCTCATGATTCTGCATGGCATCAGTATCTGTTCAGCTTCTCATGAGACCTCAGGAAGCTTTTACTCATGGCAGAAGGTAAGGTGAAAGCAGGCATGTCCTCTGGCAAGAGGAAGCAAGGGGTAGGGGTTGCCACACTATTTTTTCTTACAATCAGATCTCATAGTAACTAATAGAAAATTCACTAATTACTCTGGGTAGGTCATCAAGCTGCTCGTGAGAAACCTACCCTCATGACCTACACACCTCCCTCTCGACCCCACTTTCAACATTGGGGAATCACATTTTGCCATGAGATTTGAAAGGGACAAATATTCAAACTATATCATGTACTACATTGTATTCCCAGAAATATAGCTACACAATACCATTTAATAGCTTTGTATTTATTTTCACACAAGTATCATAACTGTTTACCTTGTTTTCGTTATTTAAATGTGTGTCCTACATTTTATCATTATTCTCAATAGTCATAAAAGAAATTAACTGTTAGAGTTTGCATTTCCACTCCTAATCACATGTTAAAATTGAATTTCTACTGCTACAGCATTAAGAGGTGGGACCTTTAAGAGGAGATTGGGTCATAATTACAATGCTCTCATAAACGAATTAATGCTGTTATCATGGGAGTGGGTTAGAGCATGAGTGGGTTCCTGGTAAGGAGAATGAGTTTGGCCCAATTTGCCATGTCTGTCATGTGTGCTCACTTTTCCTTCCACCTTCCACCTCCCAGCACAGAGTAGATGATGCAGTGTGAAGGCCCTTGCCAGGTGGTAGTACCATGCTGTTGGACTTCCAGCCTCCAGAACCATGAGCCAAATAAACTGTTATTGTTTGAAAACTATCCAATCTTTGGTATTCTGCTACAGCAGGAAAGTATGCAAGACAGAAATTTGAGACATGTATGGCCTTAATTCATAGCTGATGTCACCTTTACATTCTCTGAAGATTCAGATGCCAAAATAATAAAAAGTAATAATAACAACAATACTAAAAATAATAGCAATCCAAAAAACTATGAAAAGTCAAGCTGAATTCTGTAAAATTTTAAGTTGATAAGGATTCAGAAATCTACTAAACAGAGAAAGTCTAATAAATACATAATATTTTGAGCCTACCACACAAGAGTATGAGTATAATTTTATGAAACAGAGCCAAACAGGAGGTAGACTAAGCCTAACAACATGGCAAACCTGATGGGATTAAGTTTAGTCTCAGAGGAGTTTTGTAATCAAGAACCTTAATCTGTTAAGATGAATTCTCCATAGAAAAATAATCCCACATGGAGCCTCTTTTCACTTTGACCATATTTTTCTGCCTTTTGCAACGCTGTAAATCTACTGGTATAATAAAGAACAAGACAGGGCCCTCCAAATGAAGTGAAAAAATACATAGAGATGATAGTTAACACAAACATTAGAATAAGCACACAAAGTCTTTAAAACAACCATGGTTGATATATTCAAAAATTAGAGAAAAGAGAACAGAAAAGATTAAAGGATGGAGAACTTTCTCAAATAATTGTTATTTATAAAAAAGAATTGAATCGAAATTAAAACATTTAAGTTTACAATCTCCATAATTACGAAATTATTGGCTAGGCGCGTTGGCTCACGCCTGTAATCTCAGCACTTTGGGAGGCCGAGCAGACGGATCACTAGGTCAGGAGATCAGACCATCCTGGTTAACATGGTGAAACCTCATCTCTACTAAAATTACAAAAAATTAGCCGGGCGTTGTGGCAGGCACCTGTAGTCCCAGCTACTTGGGAGGCTGAGGCAGGAGAATGGCGTGAACCCAGAAGGCAGAGATTGCAGGGAGCCGAGATCACACCATTGCACTCCAGCCTGGGCAGCAGAGCGAGACTCTGCATCAAAAAAAAAAAAAAAAAAAAAAAAAAAAAAAAAAAAAAAAGAAGAAAGAAATTATTGGTTGCTTTAATAGCCAGAACAAACACACAGATCAAAATGCAAACTTAAATATTAGAAGAAACATAAAATTATCTTTCAAAACAAAAACACAAAGGAAATGAGGAAGGGAAAATTCAGGAAAGACAATAAGACACATGTTGCCTGGAGTAGAAGCATCTAAATTGTGTAATGAATGCCCAAAAAGGTGAGAGGGAAAGCATAGCTGAGAGGTTTTCGAGGCTCGGAAAAGACATCAGCCCATCAGAAGGGAGCAAAGAAAAATAAATTAAATGAAAACCATATATAAGCAAATCACAGTTGAAATGCTGTAAAACTAAAGACCAAGAAAAAATGATAAAAGCAGCCAGAAAAAAGAAACATTTGTAACAGAAGTAATGGAATTCAGAAAAAATAAAATAAATGCCATCTTTAAAATGCTGAAATTAATGTACTTCTTTTATATTTAATGAAATTATCCACCAAAACAGGAAACAAAGATGGTTTTAGAAATTAAAATAACAAGTCTTTGTCATCACCACTGATGCACGAAATAAATACGCAAAGAAGGTCTTTAAGGGGAAAAGGAAAAGGTAATTACAAATGAAAAAAGTAGAAATATAAAAGGAATGTAGATTAATATGGACAGTAAATTGCAAGAAAACATACATATTCTTTTTTCTACAGAGTCATAATAGTGATGGCTTATTTTGAGGATTTAAATATATGAATAATTAAGCTGAAGATGCCAATGAAACAAAAGGTGATGGAATGTTAAGGGAGATAAGCTGTTCTGAAATTCTAAGTTTTCTCATTTCGAAATTCTAAAAATATTAAGTTTTATTAGTCAAGAATGAATGCTGTATTTTCCAGTGCAATGACTAAATTAAATCTGTAAAATGAAAAAAAAAAAAAAGCAACTTTAAGAGAGATTCCAGATTCATTATCATAGTTTGGGTACACAAAGAAATTGGATGTAGAGGATAAGAGAAAGTAATAAGTCAGATAGGCTCCAAGCTGTTGGCCTGAGCAACTGGAAAGATGGAGGAAACTGTGAGTGCAGCAGGCTTGATGGCGTGGGGAGATGGGATGTTCGATTGGGATATGTCTACATACACAACAGAAATATAGGTGCTTTTTTTTTTAACTGCAAATTCACATTGACTGGACTCACCCCTTGTCTCTCCTTTTTCTTATATTTTATATGACTGACACATCCTTTCCTCATATGGTTGACTTGGAATTATTTTCTACCATTTTAATCCAATTTTGAGCATTTTTGACTGTGTCCTCAGTTTGCTCACATCACACTTTAGCTCTCAGGGATCAGCTCAATTTTTCAGACTCAAGAGCAGCTTCAAAATGCCCCTCTATACCATGCTTAGCAATTTGGTTAAAGTTATGGAAAAGTATAGATTTTTATTAATTAAGGCTGGAATTAAATTACAAGCTCTTTCTCCAGATTTCGTGAGTTAAGTATTTAATATTCTCAGGAAGAAATAGCATCTCCTTTACTATTGATAATTTAAAAACTGGTATGATTTTAATGCTGCTTGTTGTATTACATGCCAAATGACAATACAAATTCTTGTTAATTCTAAAAAAGTTGAGACAAATTTATCAATGGAATAGTTTTGAAAATTTTGCTATGACAAAATAAGCTAACTGTATTTTTTTTTTTTTTTTTTTTTTGAGACAGGGTCTCCCTGGGTCACCCATGCTGGAATGCAATGGAACGACCCCAGCTCACTGCAGTCTCAATCTCCCAGGCACAAGCAATCCTCCCAACTCAGTGTCCTGAGTAGTTGGGATGGACTGCAAGCATGCACCACCACATCCAGCTAATTTTGTTTATTTTTTATTTTGTAGAGACAAAGTCTTCCTATATTGCCCAGGCTGGTCTCTAACTCCTGACTTTAAGCAATTCTCCCCGCTTGGCCTCCCAAAGTGCAGATTATAGATGTGAGCCACAACAGCTGGCCAAAACTTTTAAATTTGTGTTTCAATCATATTACATGAGGCAAGATAAGAAAATGTATTGTCAATATAAATTCTTGCATGCTATATTTACATAGCCAAATTATATTTAAAACTACATATTTCAGTAATGTTTATCTAAAATTAATTGCACATTCTACACCTGTCAATTAATTCTAGTAACTAGGCAATCAGGCTGAAAACAATTTCATCAAATCAATTGGTTTGCATTAATGTGTACTTAAAAATTATGTGTTTACTCAAAACTGAAAATAAATGGTTTAAATATCATATGAATCAAATAAACATTTGTTTTACCTTTTCTCTCCAAAACTATGTTGACGGTTAAGTATAAACAGAGTCTATTCAAGAGCACAAAAATACCTTGAATACTTTGTTTAATACTCATTAACATAAATCAGGGAATTAAAGAAAAATGTTTCTGATTAGAGGCTAATGTTGGATTTTTATCTCACTATTTTGAAATTCAATGACCAAATGAGTTTTGTTTTCTGCATACTTTGAAAACCATTTTAGAACACTTACACTAATGTGTTTTTTTCAGGATTTGAGGAATAGTTAGACATATTCTGAAAGCGGGATACTTACAACACTGGAGCAGTTGGTAAAATGCATATACGTTGACTAGGAAATTTATCTCTAAAGGATCATTTTGAATGGCAATTTTAACATTGCAAAAACCCATCAGTTAAATATCAAATAGAGGGAGTTATAGCTTGTGGTAAGCATAGCCAGGGTCTGATTTTCTTTTCTTTTATTTTCTCAATTTCTCCCTTTTCAGAAAAGAGCCTAAAGAAAGACTGATCATGCTTGCGATCTCAAGCCAGGCCTCAGGATGAACAGGACTGTGATTTGTTAGTTAAGGGTGTCTATGAAATTCTCCAAGGTACTATGATAGCAGCTAGGGTTGGCTCAGAAGACTCTATTCAGATATGTGATGTTGGGAAATGATGGCAACGAGAACTCTGGTGTGGCACATAATCAAGCCTGATGAGATTCTCCAGTTGGAATTTAGAGAAGAGCCCTGGAGAAAATGTTCTTTTTCTAGGCAGAGTTACCTAGAAGATTAGAGACATAAGGCGCATTTAGAGAAGTTCAAATTACACCTGAATAAGATTTCTAAACCAGTTGCATTCATCATGCATAAAAACAGTGGTCAAGAAGAGGAATACTATATTTGGGAACAAATTGCTCTAGTGATTTTAGTTATAAAAAGTCTATATAATAAGACACTATAGTGTGTTACTTTTATGGGTCTACTTGATTAGGCCATAGGGTGCCCAGATATTTAGTTAACCATCATTTTGGGGTGTGTCTGTGATGGTGTTTCTGGGTGAGATTAACAGTTGAATAGGTATACTGAGTCAAGCAGAATGCCCTCCTCAGTGTATTCAGACCTCATCCAACTTGTTGAAGGTCTAAATAAAATAAAAGTCTGAGTAAGAAAGAATTTTTCTTTCTGCCTTTCTATCTTCAATCTGGTACATGAATCTTCTTTTGCTTTAAGATTTGGACTCAGGCTGACAATGAGCTCTTCTGGTCCTCAGACCTCTGGATTTGTACTACAGCTGTATCATCAGCTCTCCTGGGACTCTGGCTTTCCCACTACAGATCTGGGACTTCTTAGTCTTCAAAATCACATAATTCAGAGAGAGAGAGAGAGAGAGAGAGAGAGAGAGAGAGAGAGTGTTTTGTTTTGATTTTTCCTACTGCGGTCTTAAGATCTCTTTCGAGAGAGTGACTATGAACTCTAGCCCTGATAGGGCTCCAGGGCATTGGTTACAGGTGTTTAGAAGGTGCCTTACATGTGTTTAGAATGTGCCTTAAGTGGGATAATTTTTATTCTGGCAGACAGCCAGATGCCTAAGTGTCTGACATGTGACCATGTGTTTCTCCTTTAAAAAACTTGTTTCTAGTGGCAGAAGCCCTTGGGTCTGTTACCTTATCTGTGCCGGTTTATTCCTGCCACTCTCTAGAAGAATGCTGACAAAGAAAGGGGTTAGCTTGGCTGCATCAGTCATATGAGACACAGGAGGCAGCTCAACAAAATAGATTAAATGACAGAAGCAGCATTATTTGCAGGCCCTCAAGAGAAGAGGGAGCCTCCGAAGGCTGATAGAAAGTGGGAAACCATCTAGAACCTGCATGCTTAATCAGTGGGTGGAGAGCAAGAGAGAGGGATGCATCTGTAGGCAAAACTTTTTTGCGGGTGCAGGGTGCTATCTCACACCTGATTTTTCATGGGAAGTTCTAACTGGTAGTTTAGAACCCACAGGCATGCGTTCCTTGGAGTTACACTGTGTCTGAGAGGCGGTTTTTGTGGCATTCTCGGGCAGCCCGCACAAGGCATGAGGGTCACGAGTGAGTCACGCAGGCTGTATCAAGCTGTCCCATAGGGAGGTGGTCACCAGGAGGTGGTTGTATAAGGCAAGCACCACACTGAGGAACTGGGAGGAGGCAGAGAACTGGAAACTGTCAAGGATGCCTGAACCTTGATTCTGTAGATAAAAGTCAAATTTACATTCACAATGGATACAATGAAAAATATTTTGAAGCCGCACGTAGTGGCTCATGCCTATAATCCCAGCACTTTGGGAGGCTGAGGCAGGTGGATCACCTAAGGTCAGGAGTTTGAGACTAGCCTGGCCAAAGTGACAAAACCGTGTCTCTAATAAAAATACAAAAATTAGCCAGGCCTAGTGGTATGTGCCTGTAATCCCAGCTACTAGAGAGGCTGAGGAAGGAGAATCTCTTGAACCCAGGAGGCAGAGGTTGCAGTGAACCAAGATCACACCACTGCACTCCAGCCTGGGCAACAGAGCAAGACTATCTCAAAAACAAAAAAAAAATAGAAAAAATATTTTGAGAAACATTTATTAATTGTTAATACATATATAATTATGTAATATATCCTCCAAGAAAGACAGTTGATGAGTATATGAATATGAGAAAATCACTCCTCAAAATAAAATATGAGAAAATTTATCCTACAGGGAAATCCCATAGCTAGAGTAAGAGGACTTTGAGGAAAAAAAATAGAAGAGCTTTTCAGAATTTATTTTTCCACCAAAATGAAGGAGGCACCCTCCCCATCTGCCAGAGAGCACAAGGTAAGCTAGAAATCCCATGACTGTTCCAATGTAAATGTGTGTTCAGGGAAAATTATATCTCATTTTTATTCGAGCACGCACACAGCAGGCAAACCAAATAAATGCATTACAAAATATGCCTAAGGAATGTGGGACATCCTTCCAATAAAACTCAAGCTGGAAATCCTATGAACCTCCTCATATGGGAATGCTTTCAAAAATACCAGTTGTCACTGACCATCAGACTGTCATTGAAAAAATCTTACAAATGTAATAAGTGTGAATAGTCTTTCATTCAAAAGTAAAGCCTCATTATCCATCAGGGAACTCACAAAGCAAAAATAATAAAAATATAGTATGTTACGTAATTTTTTTGTGATGGCTTTCCAACATATTGAATACCTTTATTGTAAAAAAAAATCTGAAATCATCCAAGAAACTACTACCTCCATGCCATTATAACAACATAATGTTAATTGTGACGGAATATTCAGCATTTTAAAGAACATGATGCATAATTATATATCTACTATGCTAGCAAATGTTAGCATAAGAGGGTAAGGTTATTGCTGCTTTACTACATAATAAAACATGGATTTTTTGTTTGTTTTATGTTTCCCATTTTCGTTCCTACATTCTAATGTTCTGTGACTTATGTTATCACTTCTTTTGTTTGAAGAATTTCCTTTAGCTCTTATTTCAGGATAGGTTTATTTTTGCTTGTTTTTCTTCATCTGAGCATATCTTTATTTCCTCTTTAGTCTAGAGGGATACTTAAGCTAGAATTGGTTTTGTAATTGACAGTACTTTCCTTTCAGCGCTGAAAAGATAGAATCTGTTAGCATTTGAATTAACATTGCGCTATAGGTAATGTTTCCTTACTTTATGGCCACTTTCAAGATATTCTTTTTTTTTTTTTTTTTGAGAGGAATCTCTCTCTGTTGCCCAGGCTGGAGAGCAGTGGCGTGATCTCGGCTCACTGCAAGCTCCGCCTCCCTGGTTCATGCCATTCTTCTGCATCAGCCTCCCGAGTAGCTGGGACTACAGGCGCCCACCTCCACGCCCAGCTAATTTTTTGTATTTTTAGTAGAGATGGGGTTTCACTGTGTTAGCCAGAATGGTCTGGGTCTCCTGACCTTGTGATCCGCCTGCCTTGGCCTCCCAAAGTGCTGAGATTACAGGCGTGTCCCAACACACCCAGCCGATATTACTATTATTATTTTTTTAGTTTTCAGAAGTTTAATTATGATATGTCTTGGCATAGATTTCTTTAGACCTAACCTATTTGGAATCTCTTCAACTTCTTGTAATTGTAGGCCCGTTGCTTTCACCAAATTCGAGAAATGTTTAGCCATTATTTGTTCAACTTTTTTCTAAGCTTCATATTATTTCCCTTTAACTTGCGAGGCTGCAATGAAACAAACGTTGCATTATTTATTATGATTCCTGAAACCTTGTTTACTTTTTTTCATACTATTTTCTTTTCCTGGTCGAGATTATGTAAATTGTATTGATCTGTCATTAGGTTCACCACTTCTATAATCTCACCTCTACTAATGATTAAATCTGAGTTTTTACTTTGGTTATTGTAAACTCCAATTTTTAAAAGAATGTCCATTTTAATAACTTTTATATTTTTGCAGTATTTTTTCAATTTTTTGTTTCAAAAAATGTGTATCTGCTTATTAAAACATATTTACAATAACTGCTTTAAAGCTTTAAAATTGTTGCCAGATATTTTCAAGTCTGATTCATCTTGACATTGGTATGATTTGCTTGCTTTTCTTTTTTTCACTCAACTTGTGATTGTATTGGTTCCTGGGCGTGACAGGTGATTTTTTTTTGTTGTTGTTGTTTTGTTTTGTTTTGTTTTGTTTTGTTTTGTTTTGTTTTGTTTTGTTTTGTTTGAGACGGAGTCTCGCTTTGTCGCCCAGGCTGGAGTGCAGTGGCCGAATCTCAGCTCACTGCAAGCTCCGCCTCCCGGGTTTACGCCATTCTCCTGCCTCAACCTCCCGAGTAGCTGAGACTACAGGCGCCCACCACCTCGCCCGGCTAGTTTTTTGTATTTTTTAGTAGAGACAGGGTTTCACCATGTTAGCCAGGATGGTCTCGATCTCCTAACCTCGTGATCTGCCCGTCCCGGCCACCCAAAGTGCTGGGATTACAGGCTTGAGCCACCGCGCCCGGCCGTGACAGGTGATTTTCAATTGTATCCTGGACATTTTGGTTATTATGTTAGAAGACTCTGTATCTTATTACATCTTTATTTTAACATGCTTATTCTCTTCAGGTTTAGTCTTTCTAGGTGCTGGTCTATGTGGCATGGTTCCAGTGAAAATGTAATTGTCAAGTCCTCTGTAGTGCCATTTGTCTGTCTGGCTTATTTGACTCTGCTGTGATACCCACTGGTAGTGCTGGTAGTGACTGAGGGGTTAGAGGGTGGTTTATGCAGGCTGGGCCATCTGGTACTTCTAGATGGGGAAAGGTAGTCACCACACTGGGAGAATGAAGAGTACTTCCCAGGCTGGAATAGGGGTGATGCTGGATCCTCATCCATACTCCATGCCTTCCTTTTGAGAGAGGAGTATCTTGTGTGGTGTGGAGAGTGCATCACTGAGCTGTATGCTGTTGAAGAGCCCCTGATCTATTCCTGTTGTTAGTGCTTCAAGGCTAGGGCAGCCTGGTGCTATTTTTGAGACTTCCATTGAATCTAGGGAAGCAACAAGCTTCCTTATGTCACCCTGTGTTGCTACATTGGGCCTGGATCATATTATGTTTTCTAGGGGAAAGTAAGTTGCCCTATTGCCCCATTGTATTTTCAATACTGTAGTCCCTAACAAATTGTCCATTTTCTTTCCACCTCAGAGTACTTCTTTGACTTCTTCTTATATTAGTTCCAGGATTTATGGCTGTTCTTAGCCAGGAGAAAGCAGGGAGAAATGAGTCTACTCCATCTTCTCAAGATTGGATATCATAACATTTTTATGAATTGCCTGACATTTGTCCATACAACTTTCTCCCCACATTTGCAGTTGCATACTTTCTTAAAACAAATTCTATGTTTTAGATTAGTTTCTGATTCACAGAAAACTTGAACAGAAATCAGAAAGTTTTCATTTACCCCCATACCTCCTACACAGACACCGCCTCCCCTACGTCAATGTCTCCCACCAGAGTGACACATTTGTTGTAATGGTTGAAACTACATCGATACATCATTATCAGCCAAAGCCGATAGTTTACATTAGTGTTCTCTCCTGGTGTTGTATGTTCTGTGGCTTTTGACAGTAGTATAATGACACGTGTCCTCCATTATACTGTCATATACAGTATGTCTCACTGCCATAAACTTCTCCTGTGGGCCACATTTTCATTCTTCTTTCTCCTATGCCCTGGCATCCACTGAGATTTCTAGCACCTTCATCATTTTGCCTTTTCCAGAATGTCATATATTTGGAATCCCACAGTACACAGGCTTTTCAGAGTGACTTCTTTGTGACTGTGTACTTTTTGATCGCTTCTTCATGTAGCTACAATGCCATAATTCAATTTTCGACAAAGATAAAAGAAAACTAACCCAGTATTTACTCTGGATATAGAAAATCATATTTTTTTAAGACAGTTTCGCTCTTATCACCCAGGATGGAGTGCAATGGCACAATCTCAGCTCACTGCAACCTCCGCCTCCTGGGTTTAAGTAATTCTCCGGCCTCAGCCTCCTGAATAGCTGGGATTGCAAGCATACACCACCATACCAGGTTAATTTTTGTATTTTTAGTAGAGATGAGTTTCACCACATTTGCCAGGCTAGTATCAAACTCCTGACCTCAGCTGATCGCCTTCCTAGGCCTCCCTAAGTGGAGATTTACAGGCGTGAGCCACCGCAGCCAGCTTACAGTTTGTTTCTAACATGATAATTTACAAGGGTTTCTTTCAGCCTCAAAGTGTATAGAATATTTTTCAAAATATCTTTCAGATTAATTCTAGGTCAGTTTAGGTTTTCCTGTGTAGTAACTAGTGCTAAATGTTTCTAGCATTGATAATGCTGATTAACCAGCTTGTCATCAAGACGTCAATACATCAATGTCTGTGTTAGGTGGCCTGTGGTGAGTTTTATGTTGTCTGCATTGACATAAGTACTTTATGTAATTCAGCAAGAAATTTAAATATTTTCCAATATTTCATATGGTACAACCTTATTCATCATGTATGTCTGAAATTCACTTATTACTTTAAATGAATTTTCATTGTTGTAGTAATTGTGCTCTTAATGTCAGAATAGCATTAATCAATTAATTACTCCTTTTTTAAGTGCTTCAAAATCATTAATTTTAGATAAATTTCCTTTAATTAATATAGTACATAAATCTAAAATATTGAAAAAATTATCTTCATATTCTTCCAAGTTAGAAGATTCTAATTTCTCACTTGTTTTATTAAAAGTTTCTATATGTATTTCCAAATTATAGTCAAATGGCATAATACCAACTCAAATTCCCTTTCTCAAGATTTCAAAGATGCTTCTGGCCAGTCTAATTCTTTATGACATAAGTGGAGTGGAATGAAAATGAAATAATAACCTTAACCCATTTGTGCTTAAATATCAGTTGCAAATATAAACGAATATGGCCATGAGAACACAAGGCTATCCCTACTCCCCGACTCCCAGAGTTTTTGAAGAGATTGGTGTATATGAGGGGCTTTGATATTTTAGCTTGGAAGGAAGCATGGTGAGTATGAGAGAGAGAAAGGTTGGTATGTTGGAAAGAAATCAAAAATTGGTTATATAAATATGGGGAGTTAATTAAGATTGAAAGCATACTGGGTCCTGTAGTTCAGGTTTTCATCCTCTAAGCATGAGGCATCTATTGACTGGGTAAAAGCTGCAGAGAGACACAGTCTGGTGTATGTTTTCAGGGAATGCTTAAGGCTATCAATTGTTTGAAAGGGAGACAAGGTGAAAACACATTAATGAAAAGGCACAAGATGACTATAACATGGACCAGACTATGAGTGGAGAAGATGTAGATAACTAGGGTAGATCTTAAAAATGTTGAGGTGAAATGAATAGAATTTGGAGATGGAGAAATTATAAGGGATGGTGGAAAAGGGGAATTTAAAAATATCGATACAAGAAAGTCATTGGAATTTGGGTATAAAGAAGATGTGGCAAGGTAATTAAAACAGGAAATTTTAAGATATTTATGTCGAAGACATTTGAGCCAGAGTGACTTTATCTTGAATACCAGCTAGAGAAGATGTGAATGGGACTTGCTGGGGTGCCTTCCCAGGAGATTAGGCATTCTTAGTCACAGGATGGAGAGGTTATAAAGACCCTGCAGAGAAACAGGATGTGGTAAAGAAGCTGGCCAAAGCCCACCAAAACCAAGACGGTGAAGAAAGAGACTTCTGGTCATCCTCATTGGTCATTATACACTAATTATCACGCATCGGCTGCTAAAAGACACTCCCACCAGTGGCATGAAAGTTTACAAAAGCCTTGGCAATGTCTGGAATTTACCTTATATGGTCTAAAAAAGGGAGGAACCCTCAGTTCTTGGGAACTGTCTACCCCTTTCCCAGAGAACTCATGAATATTTCACCCCTTGTTTACCATATGAACAAGAAATAACCATAAAAATCACCAACAAGCAGCCCTCTGGACTGCTCTGTGAAGTAGCCCTTCTTTTCTTTCTTTACCTCTCCAGTAAACTTGCTTTCATGTTACTGTATAGACTCCCTCCAAATTCTTTCCTGAATGAGATCTAAGAACCCTCTTTTGGGGTCAGGATGGGGACTCCTTTCTGGTAACGTTAATACTAGCTTTCTGGTATACGCAACTTCAATGAATGGTGGGTGTTCCCCTGACATTAGAATTCTGGAAGTTATTGGCTTAAATCGGTGTCTTTGGTTTTGAATAGATTAAATTTGAGGTGCATTTGAGACAGAAAATATATCAACTCCCACATTTAAGCTACAATGAGGAAGATAATGTTTTTAATCATGGTTTTCAAATCCCATTAGCTTTTAAATCTTTTATCTTTAAATAATATTTATGTATTCTTATTATTTTCCCAAGTTATGTATTGAATTACAGTTTTCTGAATTCTGACACTGAAAGTCCCAATTATTTTGATGAATCTATGCGATGTCTTTTTTGTCTCTTTATTCCTATAATTTCTATTTATAATTTATACTTTTTAAAATACACAACATTTAGGAAGACTTGGTGTAACTTAGTTGACTACTCTATTGTTGGATGAAATAAGGATGATATTTAAACATAAATTACTTTTCTAAAGTTCTCAAAGTCATCAAAATATTTTAATTTTCTAAAATTATTTTAGATCTGACAATTATAAAACGTACAGTGACAAATCACCAACGTGCATTTCCTTATATTTTACATACCGTTTTAAATGCATGGTGCAGAAATAAATATGATTTAAAATGGTTTTCTGATCACATAGCTAACAAGCAAGTATTTTTCAACTATCCATAAGTTACTAAAGCTTCTAATGAACAGAACTACTTTAAACACTGTACTTATGTACCTGAAATAAATGCTCTTTGATTTTTTCTAATTCCAAGCAATCCTGGGTTCTCTGTGTTTCTCAAAATTGCTTTTGCAGCTGTGGCCAACACAGCCCTTGACCTACAGATTCCCCAGAGCACCCTTTTAGTTCTGGTTTTCCTGGAACTTGAGAGGATTTGTATTGCAATCATGTATTCTGTTTACTGCAGACATGCACATCAACAGATACAAGTGGTGTGTGAGCCCCAGTGAAACCTGACACTTAATATCACACCCTCGCCAGTGCTAAGAAATTCAGGAGCTCCGGCTATGTGTGTGTATTGTGTTGTATATTAGGAAGCATGGTGGTAGGAGGGACAGAGGATGGCACCAGCTGGGATTAAGGTCCTGTGGTGCCTCTTGCTCCACTAGAGTCTCCTGCACGTGACTTTCTGTCAGCAGCACCTCATCCAGGCCATTCTGCAGACGGTCCCTGTACTTAGAGCTCAGGCCTTGGCATACCTACATAACTAGAAAAATTAAATTAATATTTTATGACAGATGGGGTTGTCAGTGAACGTGGATGGAAGCACAGACATACACCATTCACACGGAATGGTAATAAATAGCCAATGGTATCCTAACACATTGTAGGGGGAAAAGTCCCAACATTTTATAAACCATTAGAAGCATAACTTAGGAGACTGCATCCTCTCCTAAAATGAGAGGTGATGCCACTCAGCCCTCACATCACGATAATCATTACAACTAAGATTATCCTCTCCCCTCCCCCCAAAAACTAATTCTATACAAACACACACTCACTTGTAACAGCAAACTTGGCTTTGAAGATAGTTTGTCTGACACTTTTCAGCAAGTTAAGAAATTTGTAAAATCAATGAAAAATAAGAGGCTGATGATTACAGAAAATTAGAAAACTATGTCTTTTGTTACATGAGCTCTCAAGCATGGAAATATGGTAGAAATATATATATATATATGTGTGTGTATATATATATGTGTGTGTGTATATGTATATAGTCTATGGATACTTGATTCTTTGACCTGCATGTATCTCTTTCTTATCCTGACACAAATTCTGACAGAGCTCAGAAATATACATAGATTGATGACATAAGAGAAAAATATAAATTTTACTTCTAAGTTGCTCATGGGAAATGGCTAAGTTAAGCCAATTAACTTAACACAATACCCCACATACTTATCATTTTCTTTTTGGTGCAAACACTTACAAATATATATAT
>NW_016806392.1:1913057-1922370 GCF_001698545.2 Rhinopithecus bieti | reverse complement strand
TGATCCGCCCGTCTCGGCCTCCCAAAGTGCTGGGATTACAGGCTTGAGCCACCGCGCCCGGCCACAAATATATTTTTAAGTATAATTTTCAAGTATACAATATATTGTTATTAACTATAGTCACCATGTTATACAATAGACCTCTTGAACTCATTCATCCTATCTTCTTGAAATTTCACATCCTTTGACCAATGCTTCTCAATCCCTTCCCTCCCCAACCACCATTCTCTGCTTCTGTGGGTTCACCTTTTCATATTCTAAATCGAAGTAGCTCATACACTATTTGCCTTTCTATGTTTGCCATATTTTGCTTAATGTCTTCCAAGTTCATTCACATTGTTGCAAAATGACAGAATTTTGCTATTTCTAAAGGCTGAAATAGTATCCCACTGTGTAAATGTACCACATTTTCTTGAACCATTTATCCATTGATGGACATTTAGGTTGATTTCATAGCCTGGCTTTTGTAAATAATGCTGCTAGGGACATGGGAGTGAAGACATTGCTTTGATATACTGATTTTATTTCCCTTGTGTGTATACCCAGTAGTAAAATTTCTGGATCACATTATAGTTTTATTTTAATTTGAGAAATCTTCCTACTGTTTTCTATAATGACTGTATTCATTTATATTCTCATCAAGAGTATACAAGGGTTCCATTTTTTCCATATCCTTGCCAACATTTGTAATCTTTTATTGTTTTGTTATTAACTATTTTAACAGATGTGGCATTTTGTTTTTGATTTGCATTTATCTGAGGGTGAGTGACTGAGCAATGAATGATGTTGGAAAAATTGGACGTAGACATGTGGAAGAATGAATTTGGACCATTATCTCACACCACATATGAAAACCAACTAAAAACGGATTGAAGACTTCAACATAAGACCTGGAACCATAAAAGTACTAGAAGAAAACAGGGAGAAAACATTCTTGACATTGATCTGGGTTATGTTTTGGATATAACATCAAATAAAAAGATCTGTACAGGAAATAAACAATCCATAGAGTAACAAGACAACCTATGGCATAAGAAAAATATTTGTAAAGTATACATCTAATAAAGACTTAATATTCAAAAATATGATGAATTCAAATAACTCAATAGTAAGAAAATAAATAGCTCAGTTAAAAACTGAACAAAGGACCTGAATAGACATTTCTCAAGAAAGACAGACAGATAATCAGCAGTTATTTTTTAAAATACTAGATTTTTTTTTTACTTCATGCACAGTGCCCGCACTGACCTAATAAGAAAATAGTAAAAATATTCTATTGTCAAAATTGTAACTTTTACAAACCATCTTAAAGTCCATTGGGAGCAAAATTGCTAATGAATGTAATCATTTAACATGCACTTTCAAGAAAGCAGGCAATTGACTGGTGCGGTTCTCACTTTCCATTTACTTTTAAAAGCAGTTAGAGCTCCATCTTCCTTTAAATTCTTATTACGTCTTAAAACACTGAGCCAATATTTATTATTCCTTTGATAGTGTATGTCGAAAATAAAACGTTGAATTTAAAGCTATTTAAAAATTTAGGAGCAATGGAATATACTTCTTCTCCATGTACTGCTATTTACTTTAAACTAAGAACCCTTCTGTAAATTTCTTTTTACATATACTCCTTAGTTTCTATACCTTTCCTGGAAGTGTTTAATGGATTTTAAGACACTTCAAATTCAAAATTCAGGGAGAAAGTACCTATTTTCCATTGAGCAAAATTTGAATACCTCCAGAGTACTTCTCAAGATTAGATTTTAAACATAACGCTGCCACACTGTTCTAAAGCTTAAAACCAGGAGGAAATCTTTTATTTTTTATTCTACATTGATGTATATGTGTGTGTGTGTGTGTCTGTGTGTGTCTGTGTACGTGCACACACATGTGTGTATTTAAGAAGAGGTTACATGGAATTATTTACACCTCACTTTCAGCAGAAGTACTAAAGGACATTAAGCAAAACAAGAGTTACCAGGTTCTTCCATATTTCCCAATGACATGTTCCCCACCAAAGTGAACCTCACAAGGTGGTCTGCCCAACTTGTTCTTGAGGCCCTTAGCTGATCATCAACTTGAGTATACAAAAGCATTGAGCAGAGACATCCAGAGAAGTATCTTTTAGGAAAGTTGTTGGAGTGATTTGAGTGCAGGGGAGTCATTTGCTTTTTTTCCTAAGTTTGGTAAGGTCCTGATATTTCTCACCTAAGCAGTGCTTAACAGGAAGAGAAACAGAGAAAGGTTGGAACTGTAGCTACCTCAGATGGCAAAGCAGGGAGAGGGAACCTTTGTGGAAGTAGCTGCACGTCTGCCATTTGGTGAAATGAGAGTGCATGCATTCTCATGGGACCAGGAGTTGCCACATGCACTGTGCAGGCAGGAGCATCTTGTCTGGACTGCCATTATATCCCACATGGACTAGGCATCACCAGCTGCCATTACCATAGCGTAGAATTCAAACAGGTTTGTACAAGGTCACTATATAATGTAAATTCCCAGGAACCCAATAAAATATAAGATACCATGAAATAAATGACAATATAAAACATACAACAAACTCAGAGAGCAGAGCTGTTCAAACATAGTGCCCCCCTTCTTAACTCTAATTCCTCTCCCAGAGGTGAGGCAAACAGGGGAGAGGTGCCTGATGTGAGCGACATCCACAGACCATAAGGGACAACCAACTCTGCATAGCTGGGGAAAGCCAAGTGTTCACCTGGAGAATACACCTAGAGAAAAACAGGAATTGATGGGTGATTCTACTCATCTATTCATTCAATTAATAATTGATTGCATTTTTGGTACTAGGGATATGATACTGTGCAAAAAGCAATTTATGATCTAGATAGGTAAACTATCATTCATTAAATGAGATAACAAATAAATGAATAATTGTTATTCGTTTAAAAGTTATGAGTGAGACGTGTATAGTGAGAGAAACTAGAAGGGTTGGGGGAAAATAATTTGATATATGAAGAAAAAGAAACTATTAACCAGGTAAGGAAAAAAGAAAGAGAATATTCCAGAAAGAGGAAAAGCATTACCAAATATTTTGTGGTGGAAGGAAATAAAGAGGGTTCATAAAAATAAAAGTCCAGTGTAATGACATTGCAGAGTACAGTTTCACAGATGTGTGTCGGCTAGATCATTTATATAGAAAGAAAACATATAAATACAATTTCTTCTGACTGATAAAACATATATCAGTCCTGGTTTCTAATATTTCCTATTCTGTTATTTATTGGATTTACAATGCATCGTTTTGGCTTTTCAAAGGTGATAGAAAGGTTGTAACTAAGGACAGAAAGGTTGTTTTAGCAAATTTTGTTTTAATCTAAAAGCTATCATATTGTCTTCTAATAATTTCCAGTCTCAACAGCATAACTCACAGAAATTGGAAATTATAGGATTTAAGGCTACTCTGTGTCATTACAGGCTTATACTTGACAGGCAACAGTAATACATTAACATACAAAGAAACAAGGGTAAAATGAATGTTTCATACAAATAAAAGCAATCTCAAAGAAGAGAATATAGCAGAAAACACCATCAAAATCTGTGCAGTTATTTCATTAAGACTGTCAAATAAATTTTCTCTGAGAGAGAGATTGCTTTTTGTTTTGACTTTTGTGGCAGAGTCAGTTTCATCTGTTTGCGTGTTGGTTTTCTCCTTGGATTTAAAAGTAAACCTGGCCAGTGATCTACATTTTTGCATTAAGTGCTACCATTTAGGAATTTCAAAGTATTAGCATAAGCTTCCACATGGAAGTATAAATAATTCACGGTGTGTGTGGTTTGCAGTATCTCATAGGGAATATAAAGTTGGCATGCATCAAAGGTGAGCATAGTGATTAATTATTGTTAAAATGCCAAATGAGAAAGCCTTTCCCTGACAAAGCAATCTGTGCCCAGACAAACTGCTTGGGTGGTTTGATGGACAGACCAAAGTGGCATAATTCTTTTTAGTTTCTGATTCAGAAAAGAAAATGTGATATGGGGATCCATGCAGCCAGTGGGCCCTGGATACTGGGAGGATGTCCTTAATTGACCTCGACATCTGCAGCACTGTAATACGCAAGCTCTCAGCTCTGATAGCTTGTGATAGATTGTTGAACTACAGGAGGCATTCCAGGGAGACTCTGCATGATTAATAAACATTAAGAGCTTTTCATGTGGTAGAAACCATCTAATTTATATTTCTGAAAGGTCATGGTTCAGCATTTTTAATGCATTCTTTAAGTTTATTTTTTCATGACAAGTGTTTGTGGGGAGGGGGTAGGTGAGTGTCTTGTAGTATATTTAAACAAATAATTTTCACTATAGGTTTCTCTGATCTCTTAGTTTTGAGAAACCTGGAAAATGATGCACAATATGGATCATTTTCTTTGCAGTTAGATTAGTACTATATGATGTCATTCATATATATTTTAAATACTTTTTAAAAACTATTTAAAATGAGGGAATAGGTGGAGCATTGAGGATTTTTAGGGCAGGGAAACTGTGTTGTATGTACCATAGTGGTGGATCCATGTCATTTTATTTGTCTAAACTCATAGGATGTACAAAATCAAGAATGCACCCTATTGTAAACTATGGACTTTGAGTGATAATAATGTGTTGGTGGAGGTTCTTCGATTGTTCCACCCTGGGAGGGTATGTTGATAGTGAGAGAGGCTGTCTGAGAGAGGGAGTACAGAGTATATGGGAAATCTCTGTAATTTCTGCTCAGTTTCGCTGGGCTCTAAATTAAAAGTTGCTTAAAAAAACTTCTTTAAAAATGAAGTTTATTTAAAAAATAGTTTTCTTGTGTTTTCAATGACTGTTTTGGGAGTTCAGAACAACTGGCCAAGTGTGTGAAATATAAAAATAATTCTCAAACACTTACTGATTACGGCAGACTGTTTTCAAAGACGGCCACAGTGATTCCTTCCAGCCCCATATATGCAGGCTTTTGCAATAAGATTTCTCCCATCGAGGAATGGAGTCTAATTCCCATGCTTTAACGCTGGTCTCATGACTTGTTTTGACCAATAAAACACAAAAGAAGTGCTACATTGGGAGTGCTGAACCTTGACCTCAAAAAGACTTAAATCTTCCATTCTGCCTGCCTGCATGTTACCTACCTACATGGTAAGTAACATGATATGAGGAAATCTTGCTTAGCCTCCTAAAGATAGGAGATCATTTGGCAAGTGAGAACGCCAGAGGATGGGCAGCACCAAGCTCCAGGCACGTGACAGACACCACTGTGAACCACCTAACCCAAGTCCACTCACTCACCTAACCCAAGTCCACTCACGCTCTTGAAGCTGGCTGCAACTTCAAGAGCGACCCCAGGCAGACTAGCCAAGAGCTGCCCCATTTATCTGGGCCCAAATCACTGAGCAACACTCATGAGCTGATACGATGATTGATGTTATAAGCCACCGAGGTTTTTCTCTCTATGTTTTGTTCTTTCAGCAATAGATAATTGATATATCCTGGTACACTCTCTAATCAAATTACAAATTAGAGTTTTATAATGAACCATAAAATTTGTTCATTTCTATAGTTTGGACAGCTCCTTTGTATGAATACACAATTTTAGAAACAGACTTTATATAAAAATATTTTTATTTATTTTTTGCAAGGAGAGCACTTTGTTCTTTTTTTTCCCCTGATTTCTTCTTTTATTTTATTTTATTTTAAATTTTACTTCAGGTTCTTGGATATATGGGCAGGATGTGCAGGTTTGTTACACAGATATACATGTGCCATCGTGGTTTGCTGCACCTATCAACCCATCATCTAGGTTTTAAGCCACTCATGCATTAGCTATTTGTCCTAATGCTCTCCCTTCCCTTGCCCCCCACGCCCCAACAGGCCCCGGTGTGTGATGTTCCCCTCCCTGTATCCATGTGTTCTCACTGTTTGACTCCCACTTATGAATGAGAACATGTGGTGTTTGGTTTTCTGTTCCTGTGCTAATTTGCTGAGAATGATGATTTCCAGCTTCATCCATGTCCCTGCAAAGGACATGAATCATTCTTTTTTATGGCTGCATAGTATTCCATGGAGTATACGTGCTACATTTTCTTTATCCAGTCTATTGTAATCTGCAAGGAATTTACACAAATTTCCAATAACTCTTTTTTCTATTCCCTTCCCTCATCACAATCCCTGTCCTCACCCCCAGGCAACTAACAACAAACATCACAGGTAACTGGGAGAAGAGCAAGGAAGGGAGTCCACCTAAAGAGACCTAGAACAGATTCAAAACAGTTGGGCAATATTTCCAATATTGCACGTAGATCTTGGCAACACTCTACTGACAAACATTCTTTGGAAAATAATCTACTTTTTTGCTCTCTTTTTTCTTTTTTTTTTTTTTATGTTTTAACTTTCATTTTAGCTGAAAGGTGTACGTGCAGGTGTGGTATATAGGTAAACTTGTGTCTGAGGGCTCGTTGTGCAGATTATTGTGTCACCCAGCTATCAATCCTAGTACACATTTTTTTTTTTCTGATTCTCTCCGTTCCTCCCACCTCTGGTAGGCCCCACTGTCTGTTGTGTCTACCCCTCTATGTGTCCACATGTTCTCATCATGGAGCTCCGACTTCTCACTTGTAAATGAGTACATGTGGTATTTGGTTTTCTGTTCCTGCATTAGTTTGCTAAAGATAATAGCCTCCAGCTCCATCAGTGTTCCTGCAAGGGACATGATCTTGTTCTTTTTATGACTGCATAGTATTCCATGGTGTATATGTACCACATTTTCTTTATCTAGTCTATCACTGATGGGCATTTAGGTTGATTCCATGTCTTTGCTATTGTGAATAGTGCTGCAATGAATATATGCATGCATGTATCTTTATGGTAGAATGATTTATGCTCCTTTGAGTATATTCCCATTAATGAGATTGCTGGGTTGAATGACATTTCTGTTTTTAGTTCTTTAAGGAATTGCCACACTGCTTTTCACAGTGGTTAAACTAATTTACACTCCCCACCAGCCATGTAAAAGCAAAAAACAGACTTTCAATAGGCTTATAAAATTAACAACTCTCACTCTTGTTCTACTTAGGTAAGGGTTTATCAGTAAAAATAAAGTCTAATAAATCCAACTGTACAAATAAATAATTAATTGCCAATATTGCTCCTTTCTTTATCTTCCAGAATTTCTGACTTCCACACTCTAATTATCTTTCTAAATTTAAATTTAAATAAAATTTTAAAATTATAGAGAATCATTTAGTGCTTTCTTTAAAAACCTAAACTTTTTCAATAATAGAGTTCAGAATAAAATCTTCTCAACAACTTGTCTTTTCAAAAACTCCTTCACTTATTCATCGCCCCAATACCCTAGGGAATCAAGAAATGGCCATGAAGACAAACATTAGTTTTCTTAAACTAGTTTTTCAGTATAAGCATTTTCTCATATATTTTGTATCATCAGAGAAAATGTATTTATATTGGTTTCTTAAGAGATAAACTAAATTTGTTAAAAGTCATTTGAAATGTGGCTGAATGTTGAGCATCACTGCTATTTTTTAAATAAGGAGCCTCTTGCCAAACTGCATTACAAGTTTGATATAATTATTCTATATTATATCCATTAGTGACACCTTCATTTTAATGAAAGATATTTGCATACTTCATTTAGCTCCTCAGAAATTATGGAACTCTACGACCTGCTTTTAGGCACATCATTTATTTTTCAAAGACAGCTCCACAGAATTCAGACTCCTTGCTCAAGAACAGGTAAATATTTGTTTCCCCAACTCATTCTGATGAAGAGGTCAACCATCCTTGGGCATTAATTATACAAGCAAACATTATCACAATATTATTAGCTCAGAACTTGGAAAGTCACAAATCTACTTTGAATCTACGTTTTGCCATTAACTAAGTCCACTAACTTACTATACATTGAAACACATACTTAAATCATCTATGGTTGCCTCATCTGTCGGGCTAGCCTTGATACTAATTCTGAGGATTTCTGATCATCCTTATAAGTTATCTAGGCCTGATACATAACTGTTTAATAAGCCATGGATATTATAATGATTTTATAGCAGTACTCTAGCAGGCAGGGGCAGTATCCACCCCTCACAGTCCTGTCCAGTTGCATCTTCAGAATTTATGTGGTCGGCCCCATGAGGATTGCTCCAGTTTGATAAAGTTCTGTCATGTATGCTACTCTTCTCAATTTGTCAATATCTCACAAAAGTCCGCAAATGAATGATGAATGAACTGTTGGTGCTGATTCAAAGAAAAAGACCCACAAATCAAGCAGTCAGACACTCATCTGCCTTCCCGTAGTTAGGGTTTTCTCAGGAGAGAGAAATTTCTTTGAACACCAGAGTCAGCAATTGACAAAGACATATTCCCAAATGATGCTTTGCTACTTAATCATCTTTAAATATTAAATGTTTCTTAATTTAATAAGAAAGGGGAGTTGAGCTAAACCTGTCCCTGAAACCATCCTAGAGAAGCACCTGCCAGCAGCAAAGCTGTAGAAATGAATAAATAAGATTAAACAACTATGGGAAATATGTTCAGAGAGGAGAATTCAAATAACATAAACTATAATAAGTAAAAATACAAATGTTTTCAGTACGAACTAACTAAATAACATTTTTAGATTCAGGTATTGAGAAGAAATGAAGGCTGATAGAAGGATTGTGAGTTTGCTAATTTTCCATTTAACACAGTGGGAGTCAGTATCTTCAGTTTCAATCTAAGAAAAAGATTAAAAAGCCAATTAAATATATTTATTAATGTAGCCATTAGATTCAGTAAAAATAACTTGAATTGTTCAAGTAAGCATAAGAAAATTTTAAAAAATATATTGAAAATAATATGTAAAGGGAGCAGAAGTATAAGAAAACAAAACACAACATAATTGAAGAAAGTATCTTAGAAAATGTCTCTAGTTTCAATAAATGTGAGCATAATCAAAATACTTTGTTATTTATGACAAATATAAACAAAACAGACCAAGATTGGATCATAAAAAACTGCTAACTCTACTAAAAATAAAATTTACCTGAAGTTGAAAGTAGATATATGAAAATTAAAGCAGAATTATCTCATCAATTGCATGCAAATTAAAGTCAAATAAAGTTTAAATAGCAAAAAATAAATAGGTATATAGATGTTCTAAAAGACATACTCATCTATACACATTTAGATGATATATAAACTGTTATCTACTGAAAAAGAGCAAACTTTTATTTTAATTACCCATAAATTACAAAAATTTACTATACGTTAGGTCAAAAAGCAAAAACATCAATACATTTCATAATGTAAAAATAAATCAGCAATA
>NW_016806392.1:1899472-1911739 GCF_001698545.2 Rhinopithecus bieti | reverse complement strand
AAACATCAATACATTTCATAATGTAAAATAAATCAGCAATATGCTTTGAGTTAAATTTTAAAATATTAATATTAATAAGAAGCAAAACAGTAATTATATGTAACTTTGTAATATTTGAGTCAAAGATTTAAATTAAAATATAATTTAAAACTTTAGAAAATTTCATTGATGGAATCATATGACACAGTGAATGCAGGAACAAGGAAAGAATGTAAATAAATTCATTAATCAGTAAGTTAAAAATTAAATCACTAATTAAATGAGATAAGGTTGAATAAAATTATTAATAATGTTGAGGACAAAAATCGGTTAGTACAGACATGAGCAGTTGAATTTGCAAGTATAGTCAGCAAATAACTTTTTAGAAAATGCTTAGGTGGCCGAGGCGGGTCAATCACATGAGGTCAGGAGTTTGAGATCATCCTAGCCAACATGGTGAAACCCGTCTCTACTGAAAATACAAAAAATATTAGCCAGGCATGGTGTCAGGCGCCAGTAATCCCAGCTACTCAGGAGGCTGAGACAGGAGAATCACTTGAATCTGGGAGACGGAGATTGCAGTGAGCCGAGATCGCACCACTGCACTCCAGCCTGAGCGACAGTGCGAAACTCCAGTATCATAAAAAAAGAAAAGAACATGTATAGGAATATCAGATTGTCCTTTAAATCTGGCCCTCCATCTTTTTTGATTTAGTTGTTGACTTATGTTAAAATAGATGGAGCAACTCAGTAAATAAACATGAACAAATATAGACATAAAGGAATAAATTAAAACAAGAAAGCTGTCTTTCTGGTGTTAAACATGTGTTTAAGGATAATTAGAAAATGCATACATTGTGATAAAGACCTATATCAGCAATCGAGGAAATCAGAGCACACGATAAGAGGAATGTGATATTTAAGAAAAAATAAAGGAAACCCAAAGTTAAGAGAGTAAACACTACAAGGACCCTAGAGAATTGGGAGGCATCTGGCACCTATAGCTTCAGAAAACATTAAAAACAGCCAGAAACCTAGCCAGGTTGGCAAAAATAAACAAATAAACAACAAATACGTCTCATACTAACAGGCTTTTAATTTAAATCCCAATTTCTTAATACATGATGTCTGGCTTTTAACAACAAATTATAAGGCATACTAAATGACAAACAAACAAACAAACAAAAAACCCACAAGCTGAAGAAACTGGGTAACCATCAGAACCACACTGAGGGCAGAGACGTTGGGTTTAAAAGACCTGGAAGTTAAACCAACTATAATTAATATGCTAATACTTCTAATGAAAAGAATAGAAAATGCAAGGACAGATGATTAATCTAAGTAAGGATATGGAAACAAAAAGAAATGCTAGAAATCAAAATCATTGTAACAGAAATAAAGAGCTGTTTTGATGAGCTCACTGCCAAATTGGACATGCCAAAAGAAAGAAATAGTGAACTAGAAAAAATGTCAATAGAAACTTCCAAAATTGAAATGCAAAGAGAAACAAGGATGAAAAAGACAGAACAGAATATTCAATAACTTTAGGCCAATGACAAAAGATGTAATATATGCATATTGGGAACATCAGAAGAAGAAAGAAAGTGAGGAGCAGAATAAGTATTTGAAGCAATGATGAGGGAGAATTTCTCAAAATTAATGATAAACACAAAACCACAGATTCAGGATGTTCAGAAACCACCAAGCAGGATCAGTTCCAAAACATCTACACTTAGGCATATCATTTTAACCTGTGGAAAACCAAAGAAAAGACAAATCTATAAAAGAAGCCAGAAAAACAAAACAAAATACTATTGAGGAACAAGAATAAGAATTACATCAGACTTTCACAAACCATGCAAACAAGATCAGAGTGAAGTGAAATCTTTAAATTGTGGAAAGAAGAAAAATAGTCTTGAAAATTCTATCCAGAGAAAGAAACCTTCAAAAGTTAAGAAGTAATTATTCATCACCCGCAGAAATGCTATTCAAGAAACACTACAATTTCTTCGGGAAGATGAAAAATAATATTTGTCAAAAACTCAGATATACATAATGAAATGAAGAGTATTAGAAAAGGTATAAATAAAGTTAAAATAAAATATTTTCATTGTTTACTTATCTAAAAGATAATTCTTTTGTTAAAGCAATAGCAGTAACAATGCATTGGTGATGTCAGCATATAGGTAGGTGAAATGGGTGACATCGATATAAGAAAAGGGAGAAAGGAATTGGGAATACTCTGTTATAAAGTGCATGCAAACAAACAAAGCAGTGTATCATTAATTGAAGGAGGAATTTGTTTTAAAAGTTTATTGTAAACTCTGAAGAAGCCATTCAACCTTTTCCTAAAGAAGTAAAATCAATATGCTAAGTGAAGAGACAAAATGAAACTATAGAAAATGCTAAATTGAAATGAAAGAAAACAGAAAAATAAAGATTATGAAAAACAAAGAACAAGTGCTGTAAATAGAAAATAATTATGCACATGGTAGATATTAACCCAACTACATCAATAATTTTTTAAATGTAAGTCATATAATCTCACCAGTTAAAAGTTGGAGACTGTTGGGGTGAATTAAGAAAAAAAGACCCAATTCTATCAAAATAAATCTGGAGTGGCTGTATTATTTTTAGACATGTTGATGTCAGAACAAGGGAAATTGTAAGAGATAAAGGAGGAAATTACAGAATGATGAAGGAGTCAATTCTCCAAGAAGACAAAACAGTCCTAAATGTGTGTGAACCTAACAGTGTCAAAATATGTGAAACAAAACACAGAAGTGAAAGGAGAAATATAGAAATCTGCTAACAGAGGTGGAGACTCACAACACCATCTTTCAGTAGTTGATAGATAAGACAGACAGAAAATCAATAAAGATACAGTTAATGTGAACAGCATCATCAATCAATTGCATTTAATTGACATTTATAGAATACTCCTTCCAACAACACCACAACACAAATTCTTCTCAAGTTTGCATGGAATATCCATCAATATAGGCCACATTGAAGGCCATAAAATACACCCTAACTAACATACAAAAATAGAGATAAAATAAAGTATGTTCTCAGACCACAATGAGATTAAACTATAAAATAATAACATAATATAGCTGGAAAGTCCTCAAATACCTAGAAATTTAACAACTTAGTTTCACATAATATATAGGTCACAGGAGTCTCAAAAGCAATTAAAATGTTTTGAACTAAATGAAAATGCAAATATATGAAAATTGTGGGATGCAATGAAGTAATACTTAGAAGCAAACTTATAGCAATAAATGCATATATTATATAAGCAGAAATCTAAGATCAGTAATCTGAATTTCCATCTTGGAAAACTAGAGAAAGTAGAAAAATTTATGTCTAAAGCAAGCAGATTAAGAGGATTAACAAAATTAGAGCAAAATCAATAAAATCAAAAATAACTTACAGATAAAATCAATGTAACTGAAAGACAGTTTTTTGAAAATATCAGTAAAACTGATAAATGTCTCTCTAGGCTAACAAAAAAAGACACCAATTGCCAATATTGAAATGAAAAAGAGGTAATAACTATTGATCCCATGTACATTAAAATGATATTGAAGAAACACTACAAATAACTCTATTCCCACAAAGTTGATGAACTAGATGGAATAGAACAAATTCCTTGTTCTACAAATTACCAAAATTCACACAAAGAAAAAGATATAATCTGAGTAAGCCTATGTCTATTAAATCAATAATTAGCAACTTTCTAAAACCAAAATGACAAAGCCCAGTGACTTTACTGGTGAATTATCAAACATTTAAGGAAAAAGTGATACCAATTCTCTGTAATTTTTTTCAGAAAATAGAAATGGTAACAATTTCTAACTCATTCTACAGGTCAGAATCTTCTATACGGTATGGATGATAGTTATGCAATTCAGCATAATTATATGTTTAACTTAACATAGAAATATGTATCGATATGTGTATACAGAAATATTAATAGATGTGTGTATATACACAAGTTAATAAACAAACATATATCTCCTTTTGTTAGCAGAGAAAGGCTGGAAGTAAAGACACCTCACTAGAAATGACAACACCAGATGACCAGATGCTGGCTGCTTGGCAAAATGGCAGATTCTAGGCATGAGGCAGGAAATATACAAGATAAGCTTAGAACTTCTTGTAGTTCCAAAAGTAAGAAAATGTTCAAAGCACATAGCAACTAAAATTAAAAAAAAAAAAAAAAAAAAAACCTCCAGAATTTGGGAGAGAGAGATATGAACAAGATTCAGGACCTTACTGAAAAAACACCCAGTGGCTAAATCTAGAAGAATTTGGGCAAAAATAAAGTAGTATTGGATTATAATTCAAGGGAGAGAATAAATAGCCATAAAACCTTATTGATATGAGTGAATGATTCAATGCATAATAAATGGAGGAGAACAGACAAATCTCCCACACAAAACGTTCCAAAGGGAGTAGAGCAGAACCTTCTACTTTCTACAATTCTTTTAATGTGGTCTGTGCACAGTGACTTCCTTCCCAGGAGGACAGTATGAAAAGGCTGGGGAGTCACCTTACAGTGGAGAAACCTGGAAAATACTGCCTCAGCCAGGTGATCGCTTCAACATCAGCAGTGCTAAGTCATGCGATTAGTATGCACCTTTGATATAATGTGATGAAAACAGCAGCTTACCTATGTTATCTTGCTGTCCAGAACACATGACCCCACTGTAACCATGAGAAAACATCAAATGGCGATAGAGGAACATTTTACAAAATACCAGACTAACACATGTCAAAACTGTCAAGATCATCAAAACAAGGAAGCCCTTAGAAACTGTCACAATCTAGAGGTGTCTAAGAAAAGATGGTGACTAAATGTAATGTGCTATCCTGGATGGGATTCTGGACATTAGGTTAAGAAAATCTAAAGATATAATTGATTACACTTAATAAATTGGTATTGGATTTTTAATCATGCAAAATGTACCATATTCGTACTGATGTTAAATGGTGAATAAGTGGGGAACTGAGTGTGTGGTAAATGGGAACTCTGCACTACCTTTGCAATGTTTTTCACAACTGAATGATGAGGCTGAGCATCATGCAAGTCCACAGGAGACGGCATTTCATGGGCTCTTTCTTAATCTGTCCTTTACATAGGTTAATGGCATAAAGGCCACATGGTACAACAGCCGTCATTTTACAGGGTGTAGAAGTTAAATCAAGCTGTCCTGACTTCAGCTTTGCTAATAGTCTTATTTAATCACCGCCCCCCCAATCTTTCAATTGACAATAATTTGTATGTACAAGAAACAGATTGAGAGGAGAGGGTTCAAGGTTATACTTCTTAAACCACACCTGTGCTAGTGAAGTTTTGCTTCTTACTTAACCATCATCTGTTTTGAAATGAATGACATCTTATGGAATTTGACAAACTAGGAACTATCCTTGCTTAACTAAAAAGACCCTGCATTTCTGAATAGAGTCCAATTAAGATTGTTCGGATGAGACAAGATTTTTTTCAAAATATAAAATTTGGGGCCGGGTGCGGTGGCTCAAGCCTGTAATCCCAGCACTTTGGGAGGCCGAGACGGGCGGATCACGAGGTCAGGAGATCGAGACCATCCTGGCTAACACGGTGAAACCCCGTCTCTACTAAAAAATACAAAAAACTAGCCGGGCGAGGTGGCGGGCGCCTGTGGTCTCAGCTACTCCGGAGGCTGAGGTAGGAGAATGGCCTAAACCCGGGGGGCGGAGCTTGCAGTGAGCTGAGATCCGGCCACTGCACTCCAGCCCGGGTGACAGAGCAAGACTCCGTCTCAAAAAAAAAAAAAAAAAAAAAAAATTGGTAACATATATTCAACTACTGACCATATTTTCAACTTTCTTTATTTTAGAGATAGGGACTCTAAAATAAAGTCATGCAGACTGCATTGCAGTGATACTATCATAGCTCACTGCAACCTCAAACTCCTGGGCTCAGAAGATTCTCCCACTTTAACCTCACCAGCATCTGGAACTATAGGCCGGGGTCATCAAGCCCAGCTAATTTTTTCTTTAAAAGAATTATTTTTTAGAGACAGGAGTCTTGCTATGCTTCCAAAGTGGGTCTTGAGCACTGGCCTCAAGCAATCCTCTTGCCGTGGCCTCTCAAAGTGCTGGGACTGCAGATACGAGTCACCACCTCCAGCCTCAATTTTATGTCAGCTTGGTGCATTATTATTTCCTCTTTGCCTGAAAAAATATTTGTTGACATTTATGTTAAGTTTTTTCTTCTTGGGATCGGGTACCAGGTTGAAATGATATATACTGTATGATTGTATAAACTGTATGTATATATTTCATATACACAAATATATATACATGAAATGCCATACACATGGTTCTTTATGTTTCCAAATTCAATTAATGAATTAAGATCTGTATGACTTCAGTCATACAATTACCGATTTTCAAAATTTTTAATTTTGCCTAAGATGAGAACTGTTGTATTTTAGCATATTTATAAAGATAACTCAAAAACATATCAACACTAAATTATATTTTTAAAAACAAAATCCAATAACTGTTGAAAGTGTCTTTAATCGTCACACATCGGGACAAATGTTTACATGCTGAAAACAGTTAAAATAAGATTGTCATGTGACAATATACCTTTTAAAATTGGCTTTTCAGTTAACATTAATTTACATTCTAACAAATTGCTTAGTTAAGACAGAAAATTTGCCAAACATCCAAAAAGGTTTTCAAAAGTTTAGTAAGACAAATCTTATATAAACTCAATAAATAAATGAAATATGTTTTTCTATAGAACTCTGGTTAGAAAAATCACTATTTATTATGTGAAATATTATTTTACATAGACTTTTTTTACCTACCTTGTACCTGATCCTAAAGTCATCTGATAAGTAATGCAGTAAAGTATAATTATTGCGATCAGACATATAGCCCTTTAAAAAATTTAATAGATACATCTGCAAATATACAATTGAACTTGAATAGTTTTTAAGTTTTAAACTTCTATTTCAAAGAGTTGGGCATGAAGAAATAGAGAATGTTGAGTTTCATGAAAATCTCAATTCCCTTTCACACTTTTATTTTTAATAAATATAATTCTCAAACAAAACATAACTAGGAGATCCATACAGAAACTCTTAAGTGCAACTAGTGTCTCATAAACATGAAAGGACTGCCTGTTTTCTAAGCCTCTAGTATTCAGGTCTGTGANAAAAAAAAAAAAAAAAAAAAAAAAAAAAAAAATTGGTAACATATATTCAACTACTGACCATATTTTCAACTTTCTTTATTTTAGAGATAGGGACTCTAAAATAAAGTCATGCAGACTGCATTGCAGTGATACTATCATAGCTCACTGCAACCTCAAACTCCTGGGCTCAGAAGATTCTCCCACTTTAACCTCACCAGCATCTGGAACTATAGGCCGGGGTCATCAAGCCCAGCTAATTTTTTCTTTAAAAGAATTATTTTTTAGAGACAGGAGTCTTGCTATGCTTCCAAAGTGGGTCTTGAGCACTGGCCTCAAGCAATCCTCTTGCCGTGGCCTCTCAAAGTGCTGGGACTGCAGATACGAGTCACCACCTCCAGCCTCAATTTTATGTCAGCTTGGTGCATTATTATTTCCTCTTTGCCTGAAAAAATATTTGTTGACATTTATGTTAAGTTTTTTCTTCTTGGGATCGGGTACCAGGTTGAAATGATATATACTGTATGATTGTATAAACTGTATGTATATATTTCATATACACAAATATATATACATGAAATGCCATACACATGGTTCTTTATGTTTCCAAATTCAATTAATGAATTAAGATCTGTATGACTTCAGTCATACAATTACCGATTTTCAAAATTTTAATTTTGCCTAAGATGAGAACTGTTGTATTTTAGCATATTTATAAAGATAACTCAAAACATATCAACACTAAATTATATTTTAAAACAAAATCCAATAACTGTTGAAAGTGTCTTTAATCGTCACACATCGGGACAAATGTTTACATGCTGAAAACAGTTAAAATAAGATTGTCATGTGACAATATACCTTTTAAAATTGGCTTTTCAGTTAACATTAATTTACATTCTAACAAATTGCTTAGTTAAGACAGAAAATTTGCCAAACATCCAAAAGGTTTTCAAAAGTTTAGTAAGACAAATCTTATATAAACTCAATAAATAAATGAAATATGTTTTCTATAGAACTCTGGTTAGAAAATCACTATTTATTATGTGAAATATTATTTTACATAGACTTTTTTTACCTACCTTGTACCTGATCCTAAAGTCATCTGATAAGTAATGCAGTAAAGTATAATTATTGCGATCAGACATATAGCCCTTTAAAAAATTTAATAGATACATCTGCAAATATACAATTGAACTTGAATAGTTTTAAGTTTTAAACTTCTATTTCAAAGAGTTGGGCATGAAGAAATAGAGAATGTTGAGTTTCATGAAAATCTCAATTCCCTTTCACACTTTTATTTTAATAAATATAATTCTCAAACAAAACATAACTAGGAGATCCATACAGAAACTCTTAAGTGCAACTAGTGTCTCATAAACATGAAAGGACTGCCTGTTTTCTAAGCCTCTAGTATTCAGGTCTGTGACAACCCTTTTATCGTATAGATAGAGAAAAAGTTTCTAACAGTTTCTGAACTACATATGTAGCAAAAAGATTGTTAGACCGACATTGAAAAGAAAAAACCCAAAATTTAATTTATGCATTTTAGGATATTTAAATCTATAAGAATATCAACTGTAATACATGCTTACAGCTTCATTAATTAGAAAGCAATAATGTCTTCATTATATTATATATTTATCATAAAATGATTGTTTTATACTGCATCAGTGTCATTTTTCTGTAGAAAATAGTTCAGAAATAAAAATACATTATTCAATTGAGTATAACAGTTTATGCTATAGAGTATGGTAATATTCTAGGCTATAAAGAATAATTCTCTAGCCCTGAAGTAACAGAAAATAAGCTGCTTTAGATAAGCAAATAAAAAATGGATTCTTACTCTCTTACTCTTGAAGCACATCACTAATCTAAAAAATAACTAGCAATAGCTAGTAAAATTCAAACTAATCTTTGCTGGTGGAAATGGAAGATGAGGTTTTGAAGAAGGAATGTCTAAAATAAGCATAGAAATCACAGGACTTCACTGCAATTCAGAGACAAAAGATGCTAATTTTGGAAAGAGGCAATTGCTAAAAGTACTTGCAGAAAATAACTTGTCTTTATGTAAGTTTTACTTTCTAATTAGCACAGTTTTGTTTTGTTTGTTTTAGTTTTTTGACTCTTCAAAAGTACAGGTGCTGTGCACCTGTGGGCCTGATAATTACCTGTCCATTGGAATATGAAGGAACAGATACCAGAAGCCTCTTATCGAGTTTAACCAACAGAGAGGTGCTGTGAGAATTTAAAGGAAGTGATTCTACCCAGGTCTTGATCAGCTGCATGAAAATATATTCAGAATTATGGCACAGTGAAAGAAAAACAGTCCAACAGGCCCCCACGTGGATCTGAAATATGATTTACTCTCCAGAATCTGAGCAAATGCTTAACCTATCCGTGGCTCAGTTTCTCATTTATATGACAGGGATCACAATACCCATAACTTGTGCTGTTTTCTATGAAATGCTGCTTCGCTGCATTGGTCCCAGTCTGTAAGATAAAGAAATTATACTTACAAGAAAGTTCTAGTTCCAGGTTGAGAAGGGGCCTATCAGCAAAATGGCTTATTTTTTCCTATATTTATCAGGTTAAATTAGGGATAATGCCTTTATCTGGTTAACTCTAGGCACTAACCATATATAAAGAAAAATAAAGTTACCCACCTGTGGTCTGCATTATGTGAAAGTTTGATTCTTTGCTGTTAGGAGAGTAACAGTAACTGTAAGAAAGATATATCTTGGCATCTCTTGCCAGAATACTGGGAGTAGTAACTTACAAGACACCTGTGAGCCATGGGAGGTTGAATCGAGTGTTGGATATCACAAATTACACAGCCTCTGTAAGAGTGTCATTGTTACTGGATGAATGCTGGACTGATGTTACTGGGAAATGACATTGGAATAATACACATCCTACATGACAGTAAACATTTTTTTGATTGATTGATGTAGACCTTGCCAGTTAAAATAGCTCAAGGGAGATTCAGAAGTGAGCAGACAGAGCCACACAAAAAATCATAATCTTAGGGCTTTAGAATGTCATTTCCAACTACATACATTGTTTTCAAACTATATGTTGTTTTCAAACAAATTCAGTACTATAAATTTTCCTCTAAGCACTGCTTTTACAGCATTCTACATGTTTAGATAAGTTATATCTTCATTTTCATTGTGTTTGGAATTTTTTTTTTAACTTACTCTTGAGACTTCGTCTTTGACCCATGTGTTACTTAGACATTACTTTATTAATTTCCAAGATAGTTCTCCCAGCTATTTTTGTTATTGATTTCTAGTTTTCTTTTTTATGATCTGAGCATTTGTTTTGTAAGATTTCCATTTTTGTAAATTTATTGTGTTTTATGTCCCAGAATATAGTCTATATTGGTAAATGTTCCATGACAGCCTGAGAAGAATGGGCATTCTGCTGTTGTTTCGTGAAGTAGTATATAAATATCAACTATATTCAGCTGATTGATGGTGCTGTTAAGTTCAACTACATCCTTACTGATTTTCTGTCTCCTGGATCCTCCATTTCTGTAGAGGAGTATCGAGGTCTCCAACAATGGTACTGAAATCATTCTTCCTCTGAAGTCCTCTTTGTCTGTACTGAAAATAGCTACTCCCACTTTCTTTTTATTAGTGTCATTAGGTATTTTTTTCTTTATTTTTTCACTTTCAATCTATCTGTGTTTTTATAAAGTGGGTTTACTGTAGACAATATAAAGTTGTCTTTTTTTTTTTTTTTGCTTTTTTTTTGTTTTTTCCATTCACTCTGACAAGTTCTGTTTTTCTGTTGGTAACCACTGATGTTTAAAGTAATTATTAATTTAATTGGTTTATATCTCCCTTATCCATCACTATTTTTTTGCTGTTTTCTATTTGCTACTCTCGTTTATTTTTTTTTTTTTTTGGTCTTCCACTTTTTCCTTGACTTCTCCAGTTTTAATTATTTTATGATTCTATTTTTCTCCTCTCTTAGCATATCAACTATATTTATTTTAAAGTATTTTTTTATTGGTTGCTATGCCTTTGAACTACACATTTACTATTAACCCGAGTTTCATTTCAAATGACGTTGCATCACTTCACCAGTCGTGAAAGTACCTTGGAATAGATTATTCCTGATCTCTCTCTTGCATCCCCTTATAACATTGCTGTCATTCATTTCATTTTCCATAAGCTATCATCACTGAGAGTTTGAATACTATTAAAATCAATGAGAATAGAAAAAGTAGAAGATGCTCTTTTACCCTGCTTCTTCCTTCTCTAATGCTCTTCCTTTCTTTATGTAAAACTGAATGCCTGACCTATATTCTTTTTCTTCTCTCTGAAGAATTTCTTATGACTTCTGTCAGGGTAGTTCTATTAGAAACAAAATTTCTTCTTTTTTTTGCTTTTCTGGAAAAGTCTTTTTTCCTTTCTCACTTTTAAAGTATGATTTCATTGATGCAAAATTCTAGATTGGTGAGGTTTTTTTTTTTCCTTTTAGGATTTTAAATATTTCACTCTACTCTCATCTTGCTTGCATGGTTTCTGAAGAGCAGGTCAATGTAATTTTTATCTCTGCTCCTGTATAGGTAAGGTATTGTTTTCCTTTTTTGTTTCCCTTCTCTGGTTTCCAAGATTTTCTCATTGTCTTTGATTTTCTGCAGTTTGAAAATTATATACGTAAGTGTAGATTTTGTGGTATTTAGCCTGCTTTCTGTTCTCTGAAATTCCTGGATCTGTTGTTTCATATTTATTATTAATTTGGGAAAAATTCTCACTTATTATTACTTCAAATACTTTTTCTCTTCCTTTCTTCTCCTCCTTGTATTCTTCGTATGCATATCCCACAGATTTTGTGACTCTCCTTCATTCCTGAACATTTTGTCCTGCCATTTCATTCTTCTTTCTCTTTGCATTTTTGTTGTGGAAGTTTCTTTTTTTTTTTTAATTTCTTTATTTATTTTTTATTATTATTATACTTACAGTTCTAGGGTACATGTGCATAACGTGCAGGTTTGTTACATATGTATACTTGTGCCATGTTGGTGTGCTGCACCCATCAACTCGTCAGCACCCATCAATTCGTCATTTATATCAGGTATAACT
>NW_016806392.1:1888457-1896013 GCF_001698545.2 Rhinopithecus bieti | reverse complement strand
CTCACACTGGGAGTTGGAGACTGGAGCTGTTCCTATTTGGCCATCTTGCTCCGCCCCCTGGAAGTTTCTATTGACATTACTTGGAGGTCACTGACTTTTTCTTCTGCTATGTACAGTCTTTTGATAAACATTATCAGCATGTGTTTGATTTCTGGAATATCCTTTTTATTCTTTCTTAGAGTTTCGGTCACTCTTCTTACATTATCTATCTGTTTTGCATGATTTTGACTTTTAAAATTAGAGCCTTAGCGTATTTATCATTTTAAATTCTAGGCCTGATAATCCCAACATGTCTGCCATATCTGGGTCTGGTTCTGATTCTTATCTGTCTCTTCCAACTGCTTTTGTCTTTTAGTATGCTTTGTAATTTTATGTTGCAAGCCAGAAGTGATATCCTGGGTAAAAGGAACTCAGTGAGTCGAACAGCCTGTTAGTGTGTGGTTTATGTTTATCTGGTTTATTGCTTGCTGTAGCTGTAAGTATCAGGCTACAGTTTCCTGTAGTTTCTTTGTTTGTGTCTCCCCTGTTGTCTTCAGGATTTCCCAATTTTTTTTTTTCTTAGAAAGGCCTGAGATATGCAGTTCTCTAAGTTATATTCCCTTGTTACTCCATTATAATACACCTGTACCTCTGAACTGCAGCATTTGCAACTGCTTCTCATTTCCCCAATCCCCTACTAATTAAGAAGGAAAGGATGGAGGGAGTTAGAATTGGGTTTTTCCTTCCCCTCACATGGAGGACTTAGACCTGGATATTTTATTTACCCCATGTGGAGGGCTACGAAGGGATGCAGCTGAATTTTCCCCTTTTCAGGTCAGTAAGGCTGTAGTAAAAACCCAGCAGCATAGGTTTTGCAGAAACCCCCAGTAGGTCTGACTCTTCCAGTTTCTGTGGAGGGCAGGCCTAGTTAAGAACAGAATGCTCGAGGCCGGGCGCGGTGGCTCAAGCCTATAATCCCAGCACTTTGGGAGGCCGAGACGGGTGGATCACGAGGTCAGGAGATCGAGACCATCCTGGCTAACACGGTGAAACCCCGTCTCTACTAAAAAAAAAATACAAAAAACTAGCCGGGCGAAGTGGCCGGCGCCTGTAGTCCCAGCTACTCTGGAGGCTGAGGCAGGAGAATAGCGTGAACCCGGGAGGCAGAGCTTGCAGTGAGCTGAGATCCGGCCACTGCACTCCAGCGCCTCGGCAAGAGTGAGACTCTGTCTCAAAAAAAAAAAAAAAAAAAAAAAAAAAAAAAAAAAAAAAAAAAAAAAAAAAAAGGAAGAAGAAGAAGAACAGAATGCTCTGGTTCTACTTCAAAATGGCTACTTTTGGAAAATTGGAAGCAAAGGAGGATTTTTCTTTGGTCTTTCTTATGAGAATCCTAGAGGTAAACCTCACAAAAATGTGAGGGCCCTCATGGAATTGTTAACTCTCAAACTTATCCACCATGAATAACTATCAAATTTTCACCTGTTATTTAGGTTTTCCTACCACACTACTAGTGATGTAGGAGTTAAAAAGAAATTATTTCGGCAATTAGTGAGGGTACAGGAGTCCTCGCTAAGGTTTTCCTTTTAATAAAAGCAGTCCTCAAATCATTTCTTTTCTAACAAAAGCAGCCTGAAAATCAAGCTGCAAGCACAGATAAGCAAGCTGGAGGCTTGCACAGGTGAATGATGGCTGCTGTGCCAGGAGCCAAGTATATCTAACATGGAGGTTTTCTCTTTCCTTTTCTTTGGTGCCATGTGTCATGGCACCAGCCAGGTAGAGACATCATCTGCATAACGTAAGATTAGTGTAGGATGGCTAGCCTCTTCACCGGCTATGTAAATGATATACCTGGTCCAACCAATCCCCTGGGCCTTATGTATATCAGACACTGCCTCCTAAAGTCCCTCTGCAAAACCAACTGCATCCTGCCATGAAAAGGGGAGATCTGACTGGAACTCCCCTCCCTCTACATTGGGGAGCTTTTCTCTTGCTTCTTTCACCTATTAAACCTTCCGCTCTTCAACCCCCACCTTGTGCATCCGTGTCTTAGTTTTCTTTAGAGAGACAACAAACCTCGGGTATTTCCCCAGACAAATGACACGGCTTCACTGGTTCCTGCAGAACTTTCTGCTCCAGTAAATTGCGGTTCTCTATACCTTCCTATGGTCTGTCCAGTTTGGGGAGTACCAGTTTTCTCTGTAACTTCGATTATCTGATGGATCTGAAAAAGTCATTGATTTCTATTTTGTTATGCTTTTTTCCTGTCCTGTGGGAACAGAAATGATGACTTCCAAGTTCCTCACATGCTGGACCAGGAACTGGAGGTCCCCCATATGTTCTTGATTATTTCTTACCCTCCAGTATTGATAGTACCTAGCATGGCAGAGTGGTGAACTAAGCAAATGTCAACAACAGGTTAACTCATCAAAGGAAGTAGACCTAGGGAGTGGCTTGTACTCAACAACAGATACGATAAGGCACGTTCACACTCAATACCCAACTTTGTCACAACCACCATGTATTTAACTAAGGCTAGTATTTTCTGTATTTTGTTTGTGAAAACTGAGTTAAGTAAATGCAAATAAAAACCAGAAGTGTAAGATTCCCAAGATACCCTCTGAGCTCTTGTTTTTCATGCCTTGTATTAATCATGTTTTTTTTTTTTTAATTATACTTTGACATCTAAGGGGCTTTGGGATCTGGGGTGAAACTGCCTATTTCAGCATGAGCTAATTCTTAGAGATAGTAATCAACTTATCTTAGTGTACATCTTTCATATGCAAACCAACCAACACTGAACCCATATCCTTCATCCTCCTCCTTTATCTAACTCTCATACACCAAGCAGATATTCCATTTGTCCTAAGTCACTCCAGAGCCAGGTGCCAGATAACTAGGGACTACCTCCGTCACCCAGGGCTTGCCAAATTCCAAGCTTGTTCAGTTGCTCACTGTGCCTCATGGATTCCATTCCACAGAAACCACATGCTTACATCCATGCTTCTCCCAATTTCCTCTGCCCGTGGCCAAGGCTGGTACTTCCTTGTGTGGTCCTGCACAGATTGCCATGGTGTGCCCTCTCCTCTTGGAAACTATTAGTAATCAATTCTTCTTTTAATGGCTTTGACCCCTTTCTGTCTGTCACCTTACTGCTCCTGATTAAAGCAAAACTCTGGTACATTTTGAAACATGCCTTTTTGTAACCAACCAATGGGTTCACCTTGCCCACTGCTCAGACATAGCTGATATATTGAGACAGGGGAATTGCAATGGAGAAAGAGTAATTTACACACAGCCAGCTATGCAGGAAACCAGAGTTTTATTATTATTCAAATCAGTCTGTCTGAGCATTAGGGGATAAGGGATTTAAAAGATAATTTGGAAGGTAGGGGCTTAGGAAGTGGGGAGGACTGATTGGTCAGGTTGGAGATGGACTCACAGGTGGGGTGAAATGAGGTTTTTTTGCTATTTTCTGTTCCTAGGTGGGATCACAGAACTGGTTGAGCCAGATTACAGGTCTGGGTGCAGGGTCTGCAAAATGTCTGAAGCACTGGTCTTAGCTTTTATAATAGTGATATTATCCCCAAGAGCAATTTGAGAAGGTTCAGACTCTTGTAGCCAGAGGCTGCATGACCCCTAAACTATATTTTATAACCTTGTAGCCAAGTTGTTACTTCTGCAAAGGCAAACTGCTCCCCGGGCAAGAAAGGGGTCTTTTTGGGAAAAGGCTATTATCAATTTTGTTTCAGAGTCAAAGCATAAATTCCTTCCCAAGGTTAGTTGGCCTACACCCAGAAATGAACAAGGACAGCTTGAAGGTTAGAAGCAAGATGGAGTCAGTTAGGTCTGATCTCTTTCACTGTCATCATTTCCTCAGTTACAATTTTTGCAAAGGTGGTTTCATTTTCATTGATATAAAAATGTCAAGACCTACAAAACTTAACTTTTCTATACACAGTGAGAAAAATACAATCTAAAGTGGTCATTGTTTAAGAAACTTTGGCTTTCTTTTGGTGGGAGGTGTTCTGTTTCATTTATTTTTAATGGCTAAGCTTAGTTAATGATTACTTCATAAAATAACATTTGCAGAAAACTAGCCCTTTCAACGTTTATCCACTTGACAGATACTAAAATGAATTGCTTAACTATTTAATTAAGCAAGTATCTATTTATTGCTATTTACTATTGACGTGGCATCATTGTCTGGGGTAAATACCCAAGGCTTACTGTCTCACGCCAAGGAAATTGAATATGCTAATGCAAGAAGTGAGTTTAGGAGTGGAGGTTTAATAAGCAAAAGAAAGAGAAAGGAGAACAGCTCTGTCTTGTGAGAAAGAGGGCTTCTGAATGGGACTTCCAGCCCACAGCAGAATGCACCGGATTTTATAGGCAGGCTTGAGGAGGGGGTGTTGATTTACCTAGGGTGCATAGATTGGTTGGACCAGGCGTGACGTTTACATAGCCCACAAGCAATCTGGTCACCCCACCCTAATCTTATTATGCAAATAGGGTCTTTGCCTGGCCGGTGGCATGTTGCCTGCTCCTTACTGTACACTGACTGGCAAAGAGAAGGGAAGATGGAGCCACCATGTTGAACATGCCTGGTCCCAGGTAGCCTTTTCCTATTGGCACAGCTGCCGGCATTCACCTTTGCAAGTTTCCAGCTTGCTTGTCTATGTCTGCAGCTCAATTTTACAGGCTGCTCTTTGTTAGAAAAGAAAATGATTTGGGGGCTGCTGTTCATTAAAAGAAAAACCTTACTGAGGACTTCCTTACCTTCACTATCTGCCTAATTTCTTCTTAACTCCTATATCACTATGCTTGAGGTACTCTGTTAGACACTGAGTAGTGTACAAAACTGATCCTGTCCTCATTCATGTTTCATTATTTTTGCTGTGATTTGGGCTAACTTCTCAGCTTTACTGTGATTTCTCTAATGTACTAGAATGTGCACGGTGTATAAAAGTTAAAAATGTTTTGCATTTCATTGTATAGTGAAGGAAGGCCTCCAAATGAAATATCTAATGAGATTTTTTTTTTTTTCGTATGGCTAGGAAAATTTTAAGGATTGCATTCTGTCAGGCAGGCAAATAATATGATAATTTTTAATTTAGAAAATAATCAAATAAAAAATTTTATAAAATGACCAAGTGAAGCACGGATAATTTATTAATTATTACACCATGCTAAACATATTTACTTAGAAATATAATGGAATTGTTATTTCTGCCATGTCACAGATGCTGATTTCAACAACTCCTGGGATTCTAGTTCCAGAAGGGAGAAAGCTTTCTACCTGTTTTCTTTTTCCTTTACTTGCAGCCACATGAACTCATTCTTATGACCTCCTCTATTTACTTCCACTTCGTATTAACTTCCTTCTTACCTTTTATATCTTTATACCTAAAAAATAGGTTTTTTATTCAAAGTTTAGATATTTTTATTGCTTCAACATTATTAGTGCCATATTTGCAAATGTGTAGTTGCTCAATCTGAACAAGTTTGAATAATTACAGTGAAGACTTACAGGATTTTAGAAACTATGCAATTATATTCCTTCATTAAAGACAAGAAATTGAAGCTATGTGACTACTCAGTGTTAAGTGTTCTATAAAGAAAACACACATTGATACAGTGTCATACACACACACACACACACACACACATATGCATATAGTCACATACAGTTATGGAATTTTAATGCTACTTATATTGAATACAGTTTGAATCTGAAGTAAAGTGAGTTATATATTCAGTAATTTAAATGTAATTTTTTTTTTTTTTGAGACCAAGTCTCGCTCAGCCACTCAGGCTGGAGTGCAGTGGTGTGATGTTGGCTCACTGCAACCTCCGCCCCCCACCCCCCAATAGGGTTCAAGCGATTCTCTTGCCTCATCCTCTCGAATAGCTGGGACTACAGGCGTGCACTACCGCGCCAGGATAATTTTTGGATTTTTAGTAGAGACGGGGTTTCATCATGTTGGCCAAGATGGTCTCGATCTCTTGACCTCATGATTCACCTGTCTCTGCCTCCCAAAGTGCTGGAATTACAGGCATGAGCCACTGCATCCGGCCTAAATGTAATTTAATATGTATATTTATTAAAGTAAGATATATTGATAAAATATTGGATTTCTGTTACAGCAACCTGGATTATGCATGAAGCTGGATTTACCTCCCACAATTGATATAAGTTTAAATGTCCTCACAGATAATTAAAAGTGCCTAGGCTAGGGCAAATCATGAAATAAGATGAGAATAGTCATAAATACATCATGTGCTATATTACTTTATAACTGTAATGTCATCCTTCTTCATAGAACCCAACTGTAATACTTTCAAGTCTATGAGATGCGATACCAGCAGTTTTAGCATTGCGAAAGGTCAGAGAGCAGCGTGGAGGTATGTCTTTATGAATCATGCATGTAAGAAGACAGCAGTTGTTTGTCACTTTGAGACCCCAGCTCAGCATACAGGAGTCTTAAAGGATTCAAGGACAGGTTCTGAAAGGATTACTGAGGTTGCCTTCTGATTGGGAGATCTTTTTTGGGGGGGCTGAACCCTGGTCTACTCTTGCTTCTCTAGTTCTTTACTTTCAATACAGATCTGTGTTCCATAATATTTTGAGTAAAATTAAATGACAGAAATCACTAGTGTCATGTAGTTACTATTTTTCTGCTGTTAAAATATGCACCTGGGAAAGAATATTGTGCTGACATTTTTACCAGTCAGACCTAAGGAGAAGGAATGATTTAAAAGATATGCTTTGAAACTTTATATATTTTAGATAAGTTAGATAGGTAGGTGTTGCTATTATCCTAATATCACAGATTGCAAAGTGAGACAGCAGTTGAAGTAACTTGCCAAAGGCTACAAAATAAGTAAGTGGCAGAGCTGAGACTGGAGGCCAGACTGCCTTGTTTCAGAGCCCAAGTATCAGACACTACAGAGCCTCCGATGAGCTGACACAGTAAGAGATGTTATTGAAAGCAATAGCTCAATTGTTCAGATGAAAACTTGACTAGAACATTATGGAGAAAAAGTCAATAGTAACTGACATTTTTAAACAATGATTCTCGCAGGAAATTCTCTTCTACTTAAGTGTTTTGTTTTCAAAGTACAAGATTTGACTTTCAGATTATATTCAAGGTCTGAGCTGACAGGATCTTTGGCTTAGCAGGAAGAATTTCAGAAAAGAAATGTTCCAGTAACAAGGCTTGAAAACAGAAAGTGGAGCTAGGAGGGCCTATCGATTCTGAGAAAGCCTGGGAAGCTCAGAACCAATGATACTGGATTGATTGTCAATGTGAAAAGAGGGAACCACAGCCTACCATTCTACAGATTAACCATGATTCCTTCTAATCAGATGCTATCAACATTTCAAGTCCTCATTGGGCAAAACATAGCAGTAGACTATAGAATAGCTTTCAAAACCATTAACTAATAACTTTATTATTAATTATCTCATCTACTGTTAATACATGGACCAAAAGGCATGTCTTTTCTTCAAGTTAAATACTGTGATTTGCATTTGACACATTTAGAAAATTATTTATATTACATATAAATATATATCC
>NW_016806392.1:1833394-1884865 GCF_001698545.2 Rhinopithecus bieti | reverse complement strand
ATCAGTGGAAATCAGTTTGGCTTTTCCCCACTCGCCTCAAACTTACTAAATTTTCTTAACTATCTCATACTCCCCAACCTTGCTGGGACCTTGCTTCTGGGTTTTGCCCATATTCCAACAAATGCTTCCATTCCTCATTCCTATACTAATACTGTGCCTTATTTTATTCTTCATCCATACGTCCAAATACCAACCATAGGCCCCGACCTTAACAACGCCCCTTAACAGCAGGAAGTAGCCAGACAGACCATGGCGCCCCTTTGTCACTATTATCAATAAAAGGTTGGACTGTTTGGACGAACGGAGGCAAGATGGTGCACTTCCGGGTTCTTCTTCACCAACTTTTCCCATGCGTGCAAAAATGCAGCCGGTGCCCCGGAAGGTGCAGACCAACCGGGCATGCACCAGGTGACGTCAATCCGAAGAGACCAAGATTTACCTGGTCGCACCTGCAGAGCGCCCCGCGACACGCCCCTGCCCCGCCTGTTGCCCTCCCATTCCTAGAAAAGCCGCTCAGGACGGACGCCACTCACGGACATCCCAGCCCCACTCCTGTCGGGATGTCGGGACTGCATCAGGAACCCCACCCGAGAGCTCTATGGGGTGACTCTGCTGGACTCCTTTGCCGGAGGCCGGCAGACCTCTCCCCCACACCTTAGGTGACCAAAAATAAATTTGCAGTTTTGCTGCTACCCTTGCCTACTCGCTGGTTCTTTTGTGCCCACTCTGGTGGTCTTTAGAAAAACAAATCAATATACACTTTAAATATATATACACATGTATTGTGTGTGTGTATATATATGTGTGTGCGTGTGCCTGTGTGTGTGTGTGTATATATGTGTATATATATGTATATATGGACAGGATCTTGCTATCTTGCCTAGGATGTTCTCTAATTCCCAGCTTCAAGCAATCCTCCTGCTTCAGCCTCCCAAAACATTGGGATTACAGGTGTGAGCCACTATGCCTGGCCCCGACACACATATTTTCTGATCCAAAAGAGAAGCTGAGAGTAATTTGAGATGTTTCTCAATGATAACAATAAACAGGAAGAGAAAATGCAAATAAGAAGAAATGCTAATTAGATCTTTCCACAAGCACAGTTTAGTTAAGTCATTAACTTTTAGAAGAATGTTTATTTTGGCAACTAGAATTGAGGTCTCAACTCTCGTTTGCCTGAGCACAGAATGGAAACGGACGTTGCTGAGGCAGATCCCTTTCTGCGGAGCCTGCTGACAAAGCTTCCATTAAACATAGATAACTACCTGAAAACAGGCCCCTGCCAACACTACAGGAAACTTAAAACAGACATACTTTCTAGTCCCAAGATACACAAGCTTCGTTGTAAAGTTCCAAACACTACATATTTTAAGGTTTTAGAATTATGTGGCTACTATTGCAACTACTCAAATTTGATGTTGTATTAGGAAGGCTGTCACAGATAACAGGTAAATAAATTGACATTGTTATATTAAAAATAGAACTGTAATTACACACAAAAAAGATACAGGCTGTGTTTGGTTCACAGGCCATAGTTTACTGACCTCTTTTTACTTACAAATTCAAAGGGAAGTCCGAAGACTAAAACATATTTAAGGAAAATAAATACTGTGAAAGGAAATGACCAAGATGAACAAACAATGCAATTCAGTCAAATGAAAGAAAAAAAACAAAAAATAAGTAAAATTGTTAAAATCTCAGGTCATCCTCTCAGAAGGAGACTAGGTTAAAAAAAAAAAAAAACAAAAAAAAAAAGAAATTAAAAATAAGAAAGGTGTATTGTAAATTAAATGCTCCATGTAAACTTAAAAGAAAACAACAGATAGATTCAATTTTAAAATGAAAATGACTTAAATTCAACTAAAACGGAAAGAAAAAAATGTATGGAAAAAAAAAAAAAGAAAATTTAAGGGGCATAAGAAACAGACATAGAAAGAGCAGAATGTCTTTGCTTCCAGAAACACAGAATAGAAAACTTGGAAAAGAAAATAATAAATGAAATAAACAAAATTTCTCAATATTGACAGCAAGCAAGCCTTTATACTAATGTAACTCATAAGATGCTAAACAAGATAACGCATACATATGCAGGTTCTGATGACACAACAGAGCTCCAAATACAGAAATGCAAGTCCTCAAGGTGTCCAGAGAAGGAGAGAGTGACACAAGTAGAGAGAGCAACAACACATTTTTCTTCAAAAAGTATACAAAACAGAAAGACTTCAGTCTATGGATGCCCCATCAAGCCCCCGATTGGACATCTTCAACAGTTTTTAGTTGTTTTCTATCCTCCCAAATTAGGTCTGTTCCTGGACCTGCCATCACAGCTGATGGTGACTCTATGTTTCCTGCCTGTGCAGCCCTGACAGTTCACCAGCATTTTCTTCCTCCCTCATCTTCTTCTCCCATGACTCCAGCTTTTCCTTGATTTTCCACTTCGAACCAGTGACCACCAGTAAACCGTATGTAGAAGGATGAAAAGAATACTTCTGAGTCACACTTGAGGGAAAACAGGTGCTGGGCTACACACCGTTTCCTCCGTTTTTTTCCCCTTTTTAACTCAAATAGGAACTGAAGTAAGAACTAATAACCATGTAGGGATGTAGGAAGATGCCACATACTGAAAGGAGAGTTTCTGGGAAGGGCAGGACTGTCTGGATTAAGTGAAGACACATTGAATGAGCCATCCGATTCCACTCTGTGTGGAGTCCTTGACTCCGTGAATTCACCTGCAAATATTTTATTAATAAACTGAGAAACAGTGAGGGCTGATGACAGCTTCAGGCAGACCCAGGTCATCGGCCTAGGCTGCCTTGAAAAACCTACGTTGGTTTTTTACATCTTGGTTTCTTACATCTGTTTGAGCAATGTCTCAGTATTCTTCCCCACTTTGCACTGTTAAGTGCCAGATTTCCTAGCTTAGATCCTCTTTGTTAGTCTTTGCCATCTGTATTAGTAATTGCTACGGTTTGAATATTTGTGTCCTTGCCCCAGATTCCTATGTGGAGATTCTAACCACCAAGAGAATGATATTAGAAAATGGGGCCATTGAGGGGTTATTAGATCATAAGAGCAAAGTCTTCTTCCATTGAAATAATGCCCTGATGAGAGAGACAACGTACTAAAAACAATTATGCCATTCAAGTCCTGAAAAATACATGATCATGTAAGAATTAAGTACAAATATTTTAGTGTCTGTCAAATCTCACTACATATTGTATTCACATCTACTCTCTTCTCCTGTAATACTCCTAGCCATGCGCAAAGCCAAATTCAATTTTTCAAAGAAGTGACTATTCCTTGTTTAAATCTGGCATAAGTGTCTCACTGATACCTTTGGAAAGTACACTGATACTAGTTGGCCTTGCTAATTAATGAAGGGCACTGACTTCTTCTAAGGATTTTCTGATGCACTGTAAGAATTCATTATGGTGTTCTGACATGTCATAACATCCTCCAGAAAACTAGGACATAAATGGACTTTCCTTCTGCTCCTTACATTGTTCTAGCTTATGTGATTTGATTTGCATTTTGTTTTGAAACCTCATTGTATTAGTCTGTTTTCATGCTGCTGATAAAGGCATAATCGAGACTGGGAAGAAAAAGAGGTTTGCACTCACAGTTCCAAGTGGCTGGAGAGGCCTCAGAATCATTGTGGGAGGTGAAAGGCACTTCTTACCTGGCGGCAGCAAGAGAAGAAATGAGGAAGATGCAAACGCGGAAGCCCTTGATAAAACCATCAGATCTCGAGAGACTTATTCACTCCCATGAGAAGGGTATGGGGAAAACCAACCCCATGATTCACATTATCTCCCACCAATCCCTCCCTCAGTACATGAGAATTATGGGAATCCAATTCAAGATGAGATTTGGATGGGGACACAGAGCCGAACCATATCAATTATAGTACATATTTTTTCCTCTTTACAGAAAGGTCAGCTATAGTATATCTGCTACGGTGGCTATTTTCTCTAATTCCAATTTTCTTACATTTTCTAAGGATTTGAAAATACGTAACTCAGCTTACAATGATAAAATTTAATGATATTGAAGCTTTTAGAATTTGCTCCCACAGTATCCATTAATGGATTCCAAGTAAAGACAAAGTAAATCGACTCCTACTGAACTTAAAATTTTCCTGATTTCCACAGTGTTCTGGAGAGTTAAGAATGTCAGAACACTGATGACCACGTACCTGACCTCTTAATGTTGTAGTGGTTTAGGTAATGCTCGTAAAACAAATGCTTATGTGATATTTACTCAGTGCCAGGTAACTCTCAAAGGACATTACATGCATTATTAACTAGCTTACTCTTTACCATAACCTTATGTGGTAAGTTCTATTGCTATCCTCATTTTACACATCAAGAAACTATGACTTTGAGAGGCAATAGAATCTTTACTGAGGTCATTTGGCTAAAAATTGACAGAGACAAAATATTTGCATTAAGGCTTCTAACCACTTTGCTATAACAGCCCTCATGTCTAAAATGTACATTGCCTAAGGTAGACAGATTTTGTTCACTGTTTTGATTTCCTCATGAACCTCAGCCTCTAATGTGTAAAAACAAATATTTGTTTTGCAGTATGTTCAAGCATCTAATCACATGTTTGGTGGGACACTGGAGCATAGCATCCTTTGATAATTTATTTTACACACTCGTATTCTGTTTCGCTACTTTACACGGGCATGGCTATTCTATGATAATGTGAATTTGGATATTTGATCCAAATCTTATAGAATACTTTTGTGCTCAAACCTCTGTAAATAGGCCTGCAGTGGCCTTGTCTGCTTTGTGAAGCATTGCCTGTGCCCTCAGAATCTGTTTGAAGAGTTTCCATGTCAACTTCAGGGCCTCACATGCGATATCCCTAGATTCTGATCCTGGGGACCCACGGAGGCTGTAGTGGGGCTTAGTGCCACAACAGAGGTGACCCTTCATCATGTGCCACTCAAGATCATAGAAATCACAACATCTCTAGTGCCACAGCGAAAGTAAGGCCAAATAAGGAAGAGAGCATCACTCTCTCCTTCCTGATGTTTCTCTTGTAAGCTCTAAGGCCACATGGGGTATGTAAGGAAGGTGATTCCAATGATATTTCCTCTAAACTGGACTGCATATTTGAGAATAAAGTGAGCTGATTTTTAAAATTACAGTGGAGCAACAGAGAAAAACTGCCCATTTCCCAGGTGTACAAACTGATGTATATATGGTCACACTAGAAATAGAAAAATCAACAAATACATAAACATAATTCCCACAAGCTCTGACTCATTATCTCATGTCTGACCAACAATTGTGCCTTAGTTCATAGATGAATCATTAGCCTTCAGGTTTGGCAGATGAAGCTTGAAAGACCTTTAAACGCATGCGTGTACACGCGCGCGCGCACACACACACACACACTTCAAGAAGTTTTAGCCTCTTTGTCTCCAATTTGCATAAAGTAGGCCTATTTTCTAATAGTTAATTTGCCACTTATTGTTAAGGATATTAATTTCCACATCTTTTCCAGCGATAGTTTGGAAGTGTAATCCCATTGTGTATCTCTAATATATTTTCAACATAATACATCTGCTAGATTCCAAATTACATTTCAGTGAGTAGTTCTCGTCTTGTATTCAACTTCCATTTAATGTTTGCACTCAAATGGAACAACTTGGTAAGCAGTTCTGTCAAGATTTAGTAACTTAATCTGGATTCCTGTTAAACTGCTCTTCATAACTAAACACTTGGGTAGACTCTGGCTGAGACCTCATTGCTGGAAGCTAAATATATACTGATTAGGAGAGAAGCAACCCTGGGGTGTGTTACTGAACAAATGCATCATCATTTTTATGCAGACATTTGTACTTGAAAAAAAGATCACAATTTAATAAGTAACAGACGCAAGAAGAAGATAAATGATAGAAGTGATTGGAGAGCAAAGGACTTGGCTCAAGATAGAGCAAGATCTCAAATTAATGAAAGAAAAAATTAAAACTGTTTCAAACATGTTGTCTGGCCACTAAATGTAAATATCATGTGGCCTGACTGATACACAGATGAAACAGCATTTTACAACTATGAATAGGAACCACTTACTTTTCCACACTGAACAACATTTTATGTCTTTGAATAGTAAATTAAGTCTTTGTCGACAACAGCCACATGTGGTCATTGAAAGCTAACTACGGTGTTGGACTGCATGTCTAGTGAAGTGGAATGGATGAGAGGGGACAAAAATTCCATTTTCTGACCAAGCCAAATAATTCTACCATTATCGCATTACAATTAGCCCTTCATAATTAGAAGGAATCGAGTAGCTTGGGGTTTTAATCAGAATTGGTAATAGAAAAATGGAAATGGTTTTAAATTATGCCCTATGAGACACACTTACAGGAAATGGTGAGGATGTAAGTAAACAGGAAGCAAATATTGATAAGTGCAGTCATTTGGGGTGGTTGGGAAAATCACATGAGACTTTTTCTCTATGGCTTCAAGGTCTCATCCGGAGCACATTGTGAAAAAAGAAGTAAATGGATTTGATCGCAATCTAACTTTTCAGCAGTTAGAACTGCTCAAATGAGGACTATTTCGTTCATTATTACCACACATATTTAAGTAAGTCTGATGACCGCCAGATGAGCACATCGTGGTGAAGACTGAAATATCTGATGGGTGGTTGATTACATAGCCACCTGATCTTTCTATTGTAATGAGATTCTCTATCCTCCCCTTCCTCATAATCAAATAGAGATAGGGAATGCAGGAGGAATTTAGCGTACTTCAACAAAATTATTCAATAATAAGTATTTTATTAGGTAAATGAATAATTTAGATCCCATTTCTAAAAAAAAATCAGTTGAAGAAACAATTAAGTGACATTGTTCAGTTGTCATATGGGCTTAGTTTCTGAGGTGAGGAGTTGGCTGTTCATCTCTAAAGAGGAAAGAAAATTGAGCTGCAATAAACAAGGAATAATTTAAAGTATATGTATTAAAAGTTTCTTACTTTAAGTGGGTATACAATGTTGAACCTGTCTGCCCTGAAAATTTTAACAAAGAATAATAACAACCCATTTGGTTACATATAACCATGTTATAAGAATGTTGTAACACATTTAAGTCCATGATATCTTTGTAATGAAGTTATATCTAGTTATATGCTGCTCAAAATGTATTCAAAATACAGAGAATGCCAACGTAAATGGAAAAAGCAACTCAATTCTCAAGGTTGGGAGAATTATTAGTATGTCTACTGAACATTGTCTACTAATTTGCCACAGAAGAATTGGTTCTAAAACATGTCCTTGGCACAATCTCCAGCCAGGGAGTGGGCACTAGTTTGATTTCAAGGTGTGACCTCTCTCCCTGTACAATATTTTAAACATAGTGTTCAATGAATACTAAGATAAGCAGAGGATTTGCAATACATGAGCTTAAATTTTCCACTATATGATCTTGAAAACAAATATCTGTTAGTTTTGTTTTTGTTTTTTTTTTTCCAGAAATTTAGTTTCCCAGCAGATAAAATGTAGCAGATAAAAATCTTCCTAGAAGATGTCCAGAGTGAGGCTGTATTGCATATTTGTTGTTTGAACACAGTGAGAATCCTGGTAAATGTGACGTTTCCTGAGGCTCTGCCTTCTTGGGGACTTCAAGAAGCACTCCAGGAAGAGTGTGACAGGGCATCTTGGAACAGGGGAGAGGAGAGGCTGAGCCCTTCCTCTCACACAGATGAGGTGTCTGCCTACCCTTGAGCAACTGGGCTAGGTGCACAGCACCCACAGGCTTAGAGAGCTTCTAAAGTGTGTTCTACAGAAATATTTAGATGAGATTATGAGGTATTCAAAAAGGTTTTTCAAAGCAAAATAAGTTTGGGAAACTGCATTATGTAAAGTTTGCTTAGAGCTTTCACATGCTAAGATGCAATGTTTAGAGCTTTTGAAAGTACCAGTGCACATGATGAAACTGATGAATGGTGGTCACATCCCTATTGCTAAGTATTTGGGGATCAAAATCATTTCTCATAATCTATCCTTCCTGGTGCCATAAAGGTCCAATATATAGGGTCATGGTTGAGCACTTGGTGAAAGTTGAATAAAAATATCTAACACTTCTTGTATCTGGAGCATCCTTGTTTAAAAACTAATGTTCTTTGATGCCTGGAACATGCGTTTGATTTTATCACCTTTAGAAATGGAAAAGTAAAAGAGTAACTAGGTTGAGTATAATGAGTCCTTTTAAAACATAACTTTTAATTTTGTTCAAAATCATTATTGCTTTTATTACAAAATAAAACAAAACAAGAAAAGCACACTAACAAATCCATATTTTATGGAATTAATGTAATGTCAAGACACATTTTAAGAAAAGATTAGCTGGGTAATCCAGAAACAGATACAACTCTTTTGTTTTATAAATTATTGATCCATTTTTTTACTGTTATATTTCTTTTCTCTGTGAAACAAGACCTAAAGCATTCCTTCTGCTTTCTAATAACTTTTTTGTTGTTGTTATATTTATCCGTATATAGTCTTCCTTTTTTCAGCCTTCACTCTATGTCTCCTGGTTAAATGCTGATCTCCATTCAGGGATCTGATGGGGTCCCGGTGGCTAAACATGGCAGTGAAGAAAGCATCAACCATGCTAGGGCTCAGAAGAAGAAAAATGTGGGAAGGTTTGTAACTTCCTAGAGACTTGGAGGGCTCAGAAGACAGGAAGATGTGGGAAAGTTGGAAACTTCCTAGAGACTTGTTGAATAGCTTTGCTCAAAATGCTGATAGTGATATGGACAATAAAGTCCAGGCTGAAGTGATCTCAGATAGAGATGAGGAAGTTGTTGAGAACTGAGTTAAAGGTCACTCTTGCAATGCAAAGAGACTGGTGGCATTTTACCCCTACCCTAGAGGTCTGTGGAACTTTGAGCTTGAGAGAGATGATTTAGTGTATCTGGTGGAAGAAATTTCTAAGTGACAAAGAGTTCAAGAGGAAGCAGAGCATAAAAGTTTGAAATATTTGCAACCTGGTGATGTAGTAGAAGAGAAAACCCCATTTTATGGGGAGAAATGCAAGCCACCAGCAGAAATTTGCATAAGTAATGAGTAGCCAAATGCTAATTGTCAATACAACGGGGAAAAAGTCTCCATGATATCAGAGACCTTAATGGCAGCCCCTCCCATCACAGACCCAGAGGCCTAGAAGGAAAAAATAGTTTCTTGGGTCGGGTCCAGGATCCCCCTGCTGTGTGCAGGCTCAGGACTCAGTGCCCTGGGTCCCAGCCACTCCAGCTATGGCAAAAAATGGACCAAGATGTAGCTCAGGCTATTGTTTTAGAGGGTGCAAGTCCCAAGACTTGGCAGCTTCCACAAGGTGTTGAGCTTGTGACTGCAGAGAGGTCAAGAATTAAGGTTTGGAAACTCCACCTAGATTTCAGAGGATGTATGGAAATGCCTGTATATCCAGGCAGAGATATGCTGCAGGGGCTGAGCCCTCACAAAGGTGTTAGGGCAGTTCAGAAGGGAAATGTGGACTGTGAGCTCCCACACAGAGTCTCCCACCATCAGCTCTCACTGTGTGCCTGGAAAAGCTGCAGACAATGACAGCCCCTGAAAGCAGCCAGGAGAGAGGCTGTACCCTGCAAAGCCACAGGGGTGGAGCTGCCCAATTTCATGGGAACCTACTGCTTGCATCAACATGACCTGTATATGAGCCATGGAGTCAAAGGAGATCATTTTGGAGCCTTAAGATTTGACTGCCCTCCTGGATTTTGAACTCATGGGGTCTGTAACCTCTTTGTTTCGGCCAATCTCTCCCATTTGGAATGAGTGCATTTACCCAATGCTTGTACCCCCATTGTGTCAAGGAAGTAACTAACTTGCTTTTTATTTTACAGGCTGATAGATGGAAGAGACTTGCTTTGTCTCAGATGAGACTTTGGATTGTGAACTTTTAGGTTAGTGCTGAAATGACCTAAGACTTTGGGGGGCTGTTGAGAAGGCATGATTGGTTTTGAAATGCGAGGCTATGAGATTTGGGAGGGGCCAGGGGCAGACTAACATCATTTGGCTGTGTCCCCACTCAAATCTCATCTTGAATTTCAGCTCTCATAATCTCCCCATGTCATGGGAAGGACCTGGTGGGAGGTAGTTGAATCATAGAGGCAGGTTTTTCCCATGCTTTTCTCATCACAGTGAATGAGTTTCATGAGATCTGATAGTTTTATAAAGGGGATTTCCCTTGTACACACTCTCTTTGCCTGCTGCCATGTAAGACATACCTTTGCTCCTCCTTCATCTTCCGCTATAATTGTAAGGCCTCTAGCCACATAGAACTGTGAGCCCATCAAACCTCTTTCCTTTATAAATTATCCAGTCTTGGGAATGTTTTTATTAGCAGCATGAGAATGGACTAATGCATGCAGTAATCAAAGACTTCACAGAAATTTTTTAAATGGAGGAAGAGAAAATTATCTCTGGATCTGATTCAGAACCATATGTATGGCTAACAATCTAGTGAAATGGAATACATTGTAGAAAAACTATAAATCCAAGCATAATCATGGAAGCAAATGCAATTGTTCTGAAAAACAAGATCCTGCTGTACGTATTTTGAAGGGTCTAAATCATAATTGGAAAATTAGGAATTTCTTCATAGAAATTTTAATTAAAAAAGAAAAATAAAAATTGCATACATATATGCAAGGAAAACAACTTGGTATTTATAAAGCAAGCAGGTATTAGTTCTAAACTAAATGCCAGGGTTCAGATAAAGAATTTAGATATAAGAATAAGATGATCTGAGAATATTATATTGGGTAGGTTGTTTGTTACACATGGAGAAAATAGACAAAGGCTTTCAGATGTGGAAAATCATATTACAGTCATATATCTAAAATGCAACAGGAAGAGAAGGTGGAACATAGGTAAGAAAGAAGGGGGAGAGTCCAGCTTTTCAAAGTATGAAAAACTTAAAAGCAATAAATATGCAAAATATTAAAATCCCAGAAAAAAATTGATGGTGTACTTGAAATGCTGGATTAACCTCTGGGACTTTTAACATTCATAACAACTTTCAAAAAAGACCTGAAGAGATTCATCATGTCAGTAAGCTCCACCTGACTAAATTACTTACCCTAATGTGGTCAAAGGGTTGATGTTTTATTTTATAATTAATAGAAAATTATAGTTAATTTCTCATTATGGTTGAAAACCATAATAGGACATAAAAATACTCTGGGAAGATATTTCTTTTCAGACAGGAGATGATGACTTATTCAAAAGCCTAAACCATGAAAATTGTAATTATGATAGTAAAATAACTCAAGAAAAAAATATAAGAACCAAATGTAACCACAGGCTCAACAGATTCATGCTTAAGTAATAGGACTATGTTTATTTTTATTTTCAATTCAACATATCTTTAATGACTACATTTTTTCTACTTCAATTTAAACTGTTTAATAAGAAAAATTACCTTTCATGAAAATATTAGCATTATTTAAACAACTGCTATTTTAACAGAGTGTCACAGTATTTGTCTGCTATGAAAAGGAACAAAATCATCCAAAGTGAGAACTAGTAGGAAAAAAAAATCCTGCAATTTTATTTAAGAAAACATTTTAAAATATTAAAAAATGTTTTAATGTAAACGATGAAATGAGCACAGCTGGTTTCCAAGGTAAACAGGCAGAGAAATTGTCTTGGTCCATTTGGGCCCCTATAACAGAAAACCATAGATTGGGTGACTTCAACAACAAATATTTATTCTCATAGTTGTGGAGGCTGGGAAGTCCAAGATCAAGGCACTGGCATATCCTTTGTCTGGTGAGGGCCCACTTCCTGGTTCATAGACTGCTGTTTTCCTGCTGTGTCCCCATTTGGCAGAAGAGTCAAGGGCATTCTCTCTCATCTCTTCTTATAAGAACACTACTCCCATCAGAAAGGCTCCACTCTTATGACCTAATTACCTCTCAAAGACTCCCCCTCTTAACACCACCCCCATTCATGGCTAGGGTTTACGTATATGAATTTAAGGGGCACCACAAACTTGCACTTCATAACAGAAGTTAGATACCATTTATGTCACTTGCTAGGAGAGCTGACCATGGGAAAGTCCTCAGTGTTTAGAAATCTCTCAAGCATTCTTATACTGATTACAAAAGATAAAAGTGTGCTAAATACTCTTTTATATAGACAATACCCAAGGCACTCATTATTTATCACAATAATGATCTTCAACCCTGACTGTATATTAAAATACCCTGTGGTGCATTTTAAAAAAATGCAACTTAAAAGCATGATTCCAAACCTATTAATTATCATTTCTTAGGATGGACTCTGTACATCAAATTTTTTCAAAGCTCCCTGAGAAATTATGGTGCACCAAAAGGTTAAGAAAATAGTGAAAACAATAGAATAAAGTTTTCCCATCAGAAGTTATATATACATGAATGGTCTAATTTTAATTTATAAAGCATTTGTTCCAACTTCCCAAGATCTTATTCATGTAATTATATGAATTCATGTGGATTATACAAATGAAGGTAGACATAGGTTTTTAGAGTTTGTGGACTGGAAATCAATACCACTCTTGCAAAAGCAGAGGTGTTTACAAGCTATTTTTTAAAATATATTCACAACAAATTTAGGAAGTGTTTATTGCACTTTTCTTGTGTTTGCATTTTAGAGGCAGGAAAAGTGAGCTTGTGTTAAATCATATACTTTATGGATGTGTTTGTGCTTGCTACTCCAGGCAGGAGGTAAATGAATAAACAGAATTACAATACAGCAAACAAACTAGGTTTTCTTTTTAAGTGCCATCTCCTGGAGAAAGAGATAAGGCTGAGAAATGCCCTCTATTCGCACTTATCCTTTACAAAATTCAGGATTTTTCATGCCAGGCACCTATTCTCACATATTTTCCTTTTACTTGTGTGTTTCTTTCCACCTCATTATTTATTTACTTATTATTTTCTGACCTTATTTACAGTCTAAGAATACAAAACAAACCCAATTCAGTTTAGAATTCTACGTATGAGAGAAACTTCCAAATTGAAGAATATGCAAAAATTTGCTTAAAATTCAGTTATGAGACTTTTTCTCCATATTGGGCAAGAAAAAATGAAGGTTTTACTAATATATTTTCAATCATATATAAGAGAAGGACAAAGGAATTTTCTTGTAGCAGAAAAAGGTAATTGGCTTTGTGACGTCACATTCCAATAGCCTACATTCATTTTTCTTAAATAAAATGCAAACCATTCAGCACACCAGTTTAGTTTACAATTGCAAACGCATGTAACTTATTCAAACAAAAGCAAACATACACATTTATTCCACAAGTATTCCTTGGGCAATTTCTGTCTCTTTGGTACCATGCTAGATTTTGGGGATGGATGCAAGGAAGAAGACAGATATCATCAGTTCACACTCTTTTGGAGCTTAAGTGACATTGGAGGGGACAGACAATGAACAAGACAACAAGCAAGAAAACAAACCTTTACAAGCCAGTGATCCCCGTGGAGAAGGAAATGAACAGAGTTTTGCAATAGAAATAATGAAGGGATTATTTAGGAGGTTCTATTTTTGATTAAGTGATCAGGAAACACCTCCCTAAAGATGCAGAAGCTGAAACGGGGAGTTAAGTACGCACAGCCTTGTGACAAGTTGACCGACGAGTAAAACTGACCAGACCGGGGTGGTTCTGTTTTGTGAACAGAAAAAGGCCAGTGTGTCTGGAACATGGCAAGGCAGGGAGACTGGATTCTGAGTAAGGATTTAAAAGTAGATGGGACCTAAAAGATACGAGATGTACATTTTATTGTAAGAGCAAAGTGAAGCCATTGAATTACTTTGTGGAAATTCCAAAATCAAGAAGAACTCATGCCTAGGTTTCCATTTACAAAGCATGCTGGCTGCTGTGTAGAGAATGGGCTGAGGGCATTGGAAGGGGCAGCAGGAAACAGCCAGGAGCCCCTTGCAGAATTCTTGGTGAAAGATGTTGAGAACTCTGCCCTAGGTGAGTGGCAGTGCACATAAGTTGTAGCCACACATGTAAGATACATTTTAGAGGAAAACTCACAAGCCCAATTGATGAATTAAATGTGAGGGATTGAGAAAAGAGAATAATTCAAGTTGATTACTATGTTCTGGCCAAGGCAACTAGAAAGAAGGAATAATTGGTACTAACGGATGATGAAACTGGTCAGGGCTTATGCTTAGAGGTGTGTTAAAAAATTACATTATGACAATCTTCTTTTTTTTTTTTTGAGACGGAGTCTCACTCTGTCACCCAGGCTGGAGTGCTGTGGCGCGATCTTGGCTCACTGAAAGCTCCTCCTCCCGGGTTCATGACATTCTCCTGCCTCAGCCTCTCCAGTAGCTGGGACTACAGGCACCCTCCCTCCACCATGCCCAGCTAATAAATATTATGGAGAAGTAATCTAATTTGAAGCTCAGTGTTAGTTCTACTGTTTGGATGGTTATTCAATGTCAGTTTGAAATGATTGTTTCTTGGTCCAGGAGGATGTATAGGGCTGTGGGAAGAAGGCTAAGAGTGAAAGTAAATATAGTTGTTTTTACATAGTTAGGGTATAGGTGTTTTTTGTTGGGGTTGATAAAGGTGATAATAATTGGGAGGATTAGGGAGGTCAGGGTTATTATGGTAATGGAGGTGTGCATGATTATTACTTTTATTTGGAGTTGCACCAATGTTTTTGGTTCCTAAGACCAATGGATAACTGCTATCCTTTAAAAGTTATAAAGCAGTTTTGTTAAATATGGAAGCATGGATTAGCAGTCCTTGCAAGCTTTCTCGGTAAACAAGAAGTAGTGGGCTCCTACGGTTAGATTCACAATCTAATGTTTTAGTTAAACGATATTTACAAGGGGTGAAGCCTAGAATAATATTGGGGTTGAGGGATAGGAGGATAATAGGGGAAAGGTGTATAAATATTAATGTATTTTCCCGTGTAAAGGAGGGTTTTATGTTAATGATATGATATGTAAGTATTCCTCGTTGTGTTGTGGTAAATATGTGGAGGGAATAAAGGGCTGTAATTAGTATATTGAGCCCTGTAAGTACGACGGTAACATGTGATCAAGAAAATGAAGCTATTATTACAAGGAGTTCTCCTGTTAGATTGATAGTAGGGGGTAAGGCGAGATTAGTGAGGTTTGCTGTAAATCATCAGAAGGCTATTAAGGGGAGCAGGGTTTGAAGTCCTCGAGAAAGTATTGTAATGCGGCTATGGGTTCGTTCATAGTTTGAGTTTGCTAAGCAGAATAGTATAGATGAAGTAAGCCCGTGGGCGATGGTAAGGATAATTGTGCCAGTGAAGCTTCAGGAGGTTTGAATGAGGGAAGCTATGATTACCAGAGCTATGTGGCTTACGGAGGAGTATGCGATAAGTGATTTTAGGTCCGTTTGTCGAAGGCAGGTTGAGCTTGTTATGATTATGCCTCATAAAGATAATATAAGAAACGGATAGGCTATACATTCTGTCAGGGGGTTGAGGATTGAGGTAAGTCGTATTATACCATAGCCGCCTAGTTTTAAGAGTACTGCGGCAAGGACTATTGATCCGGCAATGGGGGCTTCAACATGGGCTTTAGGAAGTCTTAAGTGTAAGCCGTATAGGGGTATTTTTACTATAAAGGCTGTTATGCATGCTAGTCGGGCAAAGTTATGGGATCAGGTAGGTGTTAGTTTTTGAGCTGTAAGCGTTAGTAATATGTTTAGTGAGCCTAGGTTATTATATGTGTGGGTCAATACGATGAGTAGAGGGAGAAAGCCGGCTAGTGTGTAGAAAAGGAAGTATGTGCTTGCGTTGAGGCGTTCTGCTTGGTTGCCTCATCGGGTGATGATAACTAGGGTAGGGATGAGGGTAGTTTCAAATAAAATATAGAATATGATTAATTCTGTGGCTATGAATGTTATAATTAGAGAAATTTGTAGGAGGACCATTATGGAAAGATAGAGTTTTTTTCGTGGGGGGGCTTCATTGTGTAAATGATATTGACTTGCTATGATTATGAGAGGTAAGAGTCAGGCAGTTAGCATTAGGAGGGGTGTTGTTAATGGGTCAGAAGATAAATAGGTTGAATAGTTAAGGAGGTTATTGTTAGTTTGGTTGAAGAATAATAGGGGACTAAACCTGATGATTACACTGTGTGTGGTTAGATTAATTCAGATTATATTGGTTTTGGAAAATCATGTTGTTGGCAATAGTATAATTGTGGGGACAATTATTTTTAACATTGAAGTAAGCTTAGGTTGTGGACATAATCTAGGCCATATGTGTTAGAGATTGAGATTAATAAGGCAAGGCCTACTGCTGCTTCGCAAGCGGCGAATACTAATAGGGCGATAGGTATAATATTAGCTAGGGAGAAATGCATATTTGAAGCTGTGAGGGTACTTAAAATGAAGAGTGATAGTATTATTCTTTCTAGGCACAGTAAAGAGGATATTAGGTGTGAATGATAGATTAATATGCCTAGGAGTGAAATGGTAAATGCTAGTGCAATATTTATATAGATAAGGGGCATTTGGTTGGTATGTTATCATAATCTAATGAGTCGAAATCATTTGTTTTGTTTAAACTACTTACCAATTCAGTTCAGTCTAGTCCTTTTTGAGTTCACTCGTAGGCCAGACTAAGGACTAGAATGATGATTAATATGATGGATGACTTAGTTATTATGGGGCGGTTTGTTGTTTGGAGGGCTCATGGTGAGGGTAGTAGTAGGGCAATTTCCAAATCAAATAATAGGAAGGTAATGGCAACTAGGAAAAATTTTATGGAGAAAGGNGCAATATTTATATAGATAAGGGGAGCATTTGGTTAGTATGGTTATCATAATCTAATGAGTCGAAATCATTTGTTTTGTTTAAACTACTTACCAATTCAGTTCAGTCTAGTCCTTTTTGAGTGCATTCGTAGGCCAGACTAAGGACTAGAATGATGATTAATATGATGGATGCCTTAGTTATTATGGGGAGGTTTGTTGTTTGGAGGGCTCATGGTGAGGGTAGTAGTAGGGCAATTTCCAAATCAAATAATAGGAAGGTAATGGCAACTAGGAAAAATTTTATGGAGAAAGGAATATGAGCAGAGTTTAGCGGGTCAAAACCGCATTCGTAAGGACTAGTTTTTTCTGTATAGGAATTGAGTTGAGGCAATCAGAACATGATGATTATTAGTAGCAAGGTTAGAAAAGTGTTAATTGTTAAAGCCAATACTAGGTTGATTATTCTTTTTCGAATACTATCGAAACTAGTTGATTGGAAGTCAACTGTACTGATTTTACTAAAAGAATAGGACCCTCATCGATAGATAGAAATATAGAGAAACAGTCAGACGACATCTATAAAGTGTCAGCACCAAGCAGCGGCTTCAAACCCAAAATGGTGATTTGATGTGAAATGATATAATAGTTGACGAATAAGGCAGATAATGAGGAACGTAGATCCGATGATGACATGGAGTCCGTGGAAGCCGGTAGCAATAAAAAATGCTGAGCCATAGATGCCGTCGGAAATAGTAAAGAGTACTTCAAAGTATTCTGAGATTTGTAGTAAGGTGAAGTAGATACCGAGTAAAATTGTAATGAGTAGGGCTTGGATTATTTGTTTTCGATTGCTTTCTATGAAGCTGTAATGGGCCCAGGTAATTGTAACTCCTGATGCAAGTAATACAGAGGTGTTTAAAAGAGGTACTTCTAGAGGGTTTAGGGGGGTAATGCCTGTTGGTGGTCAGTGTCCTCCTAGATGGGGGGTGGGAGCGAGGCTTGAGTGGTAAAATGCTCAGAATAAGCCGGTGAAGAAGAAAATCTCTGAGACGATAAATAAAACTATTCCACAACGAAGACATTTTTGGACCGGTGTTGTATGGTGGCCTTGATAGGTACTTTCTAGGATAACATCACATCATCACTGATATATTGTTAATATGTTAGTTAATAGTCCTAGTATTAATAGGGTGATGGAATAAAAGTGGAATTATATTATTAAGCCAGATGTCATTAGGAGAGCTGAGAGGGCTCCTGTTAGTGGTCAGGGACTAGGTTTGACTATATGGTAAGCATGAGATTGGTGAGTCATTAAGTGTTGTCATGTAGATAAAGACTGACCAAGAGTGTGAAAACGTAGGCTTGGATCAGAGCAACTGCGATTTCTAGAATTGTTAATAATACCAGGAGCACGAAAATTAGTGAGGTGGCAGGGAAATTAATGGTTGATAATGCTAGTATGGCGTTTCCAATCAGGTGCATTAGTAGATGACCTGCTGTGATATTAGTGGTTAGGCATGCAGCTAAAGCTACTGGTTGAATAAATAAGCTAATAGTTTCAATGACTACTAGTATGGGAATAAGAGGTGTGGGTGTGCCCTGTGGTAGAAAGTGAGCTAAAAAACTTTTAGTTTTAGAGCGAAGTCCTGTAATTACTGCACCTGCTCACAGGGGAATTTCTATAGCTAGGTTTATAGATAGTTGGGTGGTAGGTGTAAACGACTGAGGCAGAAGTCCGAGGAGGTTGGTTATGGTGATAAAAATAATTAGAGATATTAGTATTAAAGATCAGGTTTGTCCTTTGGTATTGTGAGTTACTATTATTTGTTTTAGGGTCAGTTGGATCAGATTTTGTTGAATAGTAATTAGTCGGTTGTTAATGAGGCAGTTGGAAGTTGGAAATAGTAATATGGGAAATAGAATGATGGGTACTACAGCAGGCTGACCTAGAATTGTTGGAGTTGTGAATGGGGTAAATAAATTTTCGTTCATTTTAATTGTCAAGGGTTATTGTGGGTTCGTGTATTAGGGGTATTTTTGTGATAGAGATAGATAGTAATTTTTAGTAGAGACGGGGTTTCTCCATGTTAGCCAGGATGGTCTGCATCTCCTGACCTCTGGATCTGCCCGCCTCGGCCTCCCAAAGTGCTGGGATTACGGGGGTGAGCCACCGCGCCCGGCCCCATTATGATGGTATTAATAGGTGAGATACCTATAAAATATACAAGTGCAGATGTTCAGGATGGAATGAAAAATAATATGGAGATCAGATAAGTGGTCTAGACTGGAAACATAAATTTGGGTTTCACCATTTAGATGACCTCTTAAGGCATGGGGATGAATGAGATACTCCAAGGAGAGAACAGAGATAGGAAAGAGAAGGGGGCCCAGATGCTACCACGTGGAATTTTATTTGAGGAAAAGTAGTCAGCAAAGGAAACTAAGGGCAGCTAGAGAAGGGAAAGACAGGAAGCATATCAGGCCTTGTTATAGGAACAAACAGCCTAGGAATGTTAGTATCTGAGAAAATCAGAGCTTGATTTCTCAATCAAACCACATGATCCATTCAGGTTGGCTCAGGGATTACTCCAAAACCAAGGCTGAGAAAGCCACTGTTTTCAGTATTGCCTATTGCCATGGCAGGAGGAAAGAGCCGGGCAGATTTCGAATGGACAGATCAGTGTTGGTGCCCGGCAGCTATGGTTCTCAATTCTACTCAAATGTAATCAGTCATTGCTAGTCACTTAGTTCCCAACTGTGCAAGAGCTAGTTCACCGTGCGCTGAACTATTTGGTGAACCATATCAAGGTCAGTAACAATCTGCTTTTCTGCTGGTCAGATATTTCTCACTCTTACTAAAGAAGTCAAACAAGCCAGAATCCCAACCAGTCATAGCATCAAAGCACAGATCTGTGGGTAGTGTTTGGTAATTAGTGGACTACATCATATTCAGGTCTGGGTTCTTTTCATATAGAGACCTATGAAACAAAACAATGTATCTACCCCAAAAGAACCTACAATGCATTGATGGAGTGCAGTGGATAGGTAATCTCATTCGAAACTCCCATTTGGAAAGGCACTCATAGGAAATTCTCTGCAAAATCTTCCTGATTAGGGTCTCATTCTTCTCCCTAGAAGGGTCTCTCCATTACACACTTCTCCAAGGACCTTGACTTCCCATGAGTAAGTTGGTTCCTTTTATATCATGCTCTTTGGACACATGCGAATCAAGCATTGGACAATATATTCTCCTTGGACACTGAGCAGGTTTTTCTGTCTGCTTCTTACTCATAGGAAGATTTTGCCCAAGGGGTTGTCTTAAATCTTGAAAAATCAAACACGTTTATAATCTAGGCTTATGGCGTTTTCAGCAGCACAGTTGCCTCACAAACATTCCCTGCTTCTTATCTCTTTTATTCCAGTGAGCTCTGTGTGCCAATTTATGTAAGACATGCCCTCCTCTCTCTTATTTACTTCAGATATTTTCAGTCTAACAGGCTCCACAGGGAGAGTGAAGCCTTTAGTTTCTTTTTCTTGAGCAATTTTGCTAAAAATTTATTTACAGGGACCATCTTGACTCTGCACCAGGAAAAACAGGTGTCACCACTGCTATCTTGATAGACATTGTTATGTTTTCAAAATCTTTAAAAATTATTTTCAAATAATTTACAGAATTAAGAGTAAAGGAATGGTGAAACACAACTATTAAAAACTTTAATAAGAATTTAAACAGAAAACTTGTGTTTTTAATTCCATATTTACCTGGTGGTAAGGGTATATGCATGTGAAATAAGCAGTGTTCTTTGAAAGCAACTCACTCTCATGAAATAAACTAGGCCATATCAATCTGGTAAATACTGATTCCTGTCTTCAAACATTCACATCAATTCCATCTTACGACTACTTCATGTGCAGCATATTCTTTCTTCATCAAAATGCGATTGATTTTGAAGCTGTGAAACCTCATTATTATTATTATTATTATTATTATTATTATTTTTTGAGGCGGAGTCTCGCTCTGTCTCCCAGACTGGAGTGGAGTGGCCAGATCTCAGCTCACTGCAAGCTCCGCCTCCCGGGTTTACGCCATTCTCCTGCCTCAGCCTCCCGAGTAGCTGGGACTATAGGCGTCCGCCACCTCGCCCGGCTAGTTTTGTATTTTAGTAGAGACGGGGTTTCACCGTGTTAGCCAGGATGGTCTCGATCTCCTGACCTCGTGATCCGCCCGTCTCGGCCTCCCAAAGTGCCGGGATTACAGGCTTGAGCCACCGCGCCCGGCTGAAACCTCATTATTTTGTTACAGAGAGGTTAGCCATCACTTTTGGACCTAATTGTAAAATATTTTTTGTTTTTTTCATTTTTACATTTGTAAACACCAAGTAGAATGCTCTGATAATATTGTGGATTATTTCTACATAACACATGGCCTGCCAATCAACGTTCCTTATGAAGACTTTATTTTTAGAATACTTTAAGGTTCAAAGCAAAATATGAAGGAAGATACAGAGAATTCTCATATATCCCCTGCCCCCCACATGCAGAGCCTCCCCCACCATTGACAACCTTCACCAGAGTAGTACCTTTGTTACGATGGATAACGTATTGTTAGATCATTATCACACAAAGTCCATAATTTACATTAGAGTTTGCACCTGGTGTTTTAAATTTTATGGATTTGGGCAGAAGTATAGTGATATATATCACAGAGAATATTTTCACTGACCTAAAAATGCTCTGTGCTCTGCCTATTCATCCCTCCCTTCCTCCAGCCCCTGGAAACCACTGAGTATTTCACTGCCTCCATAAATTTGCCTTTCCAGAATGTCATATAATTGGAATAACACATGTATCCTTTTCAGATTGGCTTATTTGATTTAGTAATACGCATTTAAGTTTCACCCATGCTTTTTAAGGCTTGTTAGCTCATTTATTTTTAGCCTAATATTCTATTGTATAGTCACACAACAGTTTATGTATCCATTCACCTTCTGAAAGACATCTTGGTCAATTCTGGGTTTTGGCAATTATGAATACAGCTGCTATAAACATCTGTGTGAAGGTATTTGTGTGGGAATAAATTTTCAACTCCTTTGGATAAATACCAAAGAGTGAGATAGCAAAATTGTATGGTAAGACTTTGTTTAGTTTTTAAACAAACAAACAAACAAAAAAGCCAAATGTCTTCCACAGTGGCTGTAAAATTTTGCATTCTTATCAGCAATAAATGAGAGTTCCTGTTGCTCCACATTCTCTTCAACATTGGGTGTTGTCAGTGTTATGGATTTTGACCATTCTAACAGGAATACAGTGGTATTTTATTATTGTTTTAGTTTGCATTTTTCTGATGACATATGGAATGGAACACCTTTTAAATGTGCTTATTTGCCATCTGCATATCTTCTTTGGTGAGATGTCTATTAAGGTCTTTGGCCAATTTTTTAATTGTGTTGTTCATTTTATTACTACTGAAACTTAAGATGTCTATTTGGATAACAGTTCTTTATCAGATATGTCTTTTGCAAATATATTCTCCCAGTCTGTGTCTTGCCTCCATTTACTTGACAATGTCTTTCACAAAGCAGAAAATTTATATTTTAATTACATCTGGCTTGTCAATTCTTTTTCTTTCCCCTGTGGATCATGCCTTTGGGATTGTATCTAAGGAGTCATCACCAAACCCAAGGTTACCTAGAGTTTATTTGTGACATGAATTTTCACCATCGTATGTTATATTGTTAAAAGATTGTGTGATAACATCCTTTCTGTTGAATAACTGCATGGAGATTAGATATTAATTCTTCATTCTTAGAAATGTATTACGGTTTACTCATTGATTCTTGAATTTGAGAAAATTCATCTAGAATATTTTTTCTGATGACATGTAGTCTGAAATTTCACTTACATAATGAGTTTTACTATCATCACTAGTGTCTTAAGTGCTATATATATCTCTTTGCATTCATACTTTGATTCATATAATAATTAAGGATATCATTCTCTTTGCCATTTTGGTAGAATTCTTTATAAAAATTCTGATTTCTGAAGTTTGTTTAATGCTATTTTAAAGAAGGCTACAGGATCGTGCTATTAGACTATGTTATACCTTCCTGAAAAATGATAAAATTGTACAACTCACTAAAAAACTGAAAGATTATGTAATATTGATAATTTATTTTACCACTGCATTATTCTAGTGATTCAATTTCATTTTTATTTTATTCTCTTTTAGGTGTTGCTCAAAATAATTTATGATTAACATTCTAAGCTGATTCAAAGCAAAATATGTCAAGATACAGGTAATGTAAGATGACCAAGCACTTGTAAAATACATTGGATTCAAAATGGTCCAATCAACTCATATTAAAACACTATCTTTTATTTAAAGTCAACTAATTTTGATATTAATTATATCTACAAAATACTTTCATGACTTTATTTGAAACATGAAATACCATATTTTCTGTTAAATATAATGTGATATTTTTCCTTCTCTATCTTTGAATGATCATTAAGAAAAAATATAATGACATAGCACTCCTTACAAAGAGTTAAACTACTCAAAAATATGCTAAAATCAAAACTTGGATTCAAAGCATGTTATATCTGCTGTTACGCCTTGGATTACTCCATTAAGAAATGATAATAAGAAGCATAATATTAATATCCTTGACTTGACCTTGACACAGAGCTGAGGTTTTGGTTTTTTATTTCTTTTTAGTAAGACATACAAACAGCAACATACACAAATCCATTTCTACAGCTAGATCATTCCATTATGTACCCACTTCTGTCCCACCACTCACATTAAGAAACTGCATTAAGAACAGCTCCCCAGTAGTCCCCCTCTTGCCCCTTCAATCACTGTTTTTTGTGAAGGGAACTGTTCTCTCGAGTTCTATCACCATAGATAAGCTCTGCCTGTGTATGAAATTTATATACATGAATTATACAGTAAGCCCTCCTTTTGTATGTCTTCTTTTCATCAGCATTATTTTCTGAGATCATTGATGTCACTGTAGTTTGTTCATTCTATTTTTCTAAAGTTCTGTCCTATGAATATAATACATTTATCCCTTCTTATGCTAATATGGATAGCTTTCTATTTTACTGCTACAATAGTACTGTTATAAACAGTTTTGTATTTCTTTTGTTGAATGCATCCAGCTATTTTGTTGGCTTTATAATTAAATTAAGTATGATTCAATTTTATTAGTACTGCTAGTTTTCAAAAGCAGTTGAGTCGAATTACATTTCTGCCAGCAACATATGAGATTTCTTCTTTAGAAAAATCCTTTCCAAAACGTATTGACAACTTTTTTTTAGTCATTCTGGCATGTATATTGTCTTATTCTGTGTATCTGAAGTTATTTTCTAATGAATATGATGAATGATGAGATTTAACACATTTTTTATATGTTGATTGATGATATGAATATATTGTTTTCTTTGGAAGGCATGTTCAAATTTTGCTTATATTTTGGTATCTGTCATTTTGTTCATTTGTTGAAGCTTTCAAAATATATATTCTGGATACAATTGTTTTGTCAGATGTGCATATTGAAAATATCCTATCACATTGAGGATTGCTTTTACTTTCTAGATGTCTTCTTTTCTTCAAAGTTTAAAACCTAAAGCTAGCTCTTTTTGTCACTTATTAAATAAAATTATCCCCACTCCTGCATCATTAAGTTTCTCTTAAAAGCTTTTAATTGAACTATTGCTTAAATGCCTCCTCAGTTTTATATTTTGTTAGAAGTCTAGTTATTAACATTACCCCTTGTATGTGTGCCACATTATTGCAAGTGACAGTCTTACCAAAAGGATGACTCACTGTATTGCAGTCTTCAATGGTGATTAGTTTGTTGTCTTTTATGGGGTCTCTAAAGCAATGCCAATGTTGTGCAATGTTTTGCTTTTTTGGTTGCAGTAGCACCTACTTATGAGTCAGAAGTGGCCAGGTTATGGTAACGACAACAGAATAACACAGTCTCAGTGGTGATATATGTATACAAAAGGCTACTTCTTATTCTCCCCAGATCTAGGGAACAGCTCACTCCAAAACCCATGCCACAAAGACAGCCAAGCTTCAAAAGGTTGCTTTAATTAAGATACATGAACAATGGTCAAGAAGGTGACTTGATCTGGAACTGATACAGGAACTCCTGCTCATATTTCATTGGCCAGGATGCCTTACATTCCCATCAAGCTCCAGTGGGTAGGAAACAGCACATGCTGAGACAGTAACAACCGGTGGTCATCCTTCATGACCACCAGAGAAAGCAAATCTAGGCTCTTGGATCCTCAGTGAATAGAGTATTTCATGAAGGAAATAGATGGTCCCTGTAAATAGTAGAAGAACATGTAGAAGATTCCATGTCAAGCCAAAGACCGTGATTACACTCCAGACTACCATATCTGAGCACTATCTCCTCACTGCTAAAGGGGAAGTCAGTGAGCCTCAGATACACAAGCTAGCAAGCAATCAAGCACATAATTAGATTAACTGTAGGGTGCAGTGGTTGACAGAACAAGTTTTCAATGAATATATGAAGTATTCATATTATCCAGCTTGGTTTTAAAACAGAAATGAATATATCCATGCATTTCTTAATATAGTTGGGGCACCCGTGAAATGGAAGGAATTCTCCGAAGTAACAATGCCTATATTTTTTCTAGTCCTTTCTCAAGCACAAGTATTCTGAAAATATTCTTTTTTTTCTTTTTCTTTTTTTTTTTTTTTAGCGGAGTCTCGCTCTGCCCGCCCGGCTGGAGTGCAGTGGCCGGATCTCAGCTCACTGCAAGCTCCGCCTCCCGGGTTCACCGCACATTCTCCCTGCCTCAGTCCTCCCAGAGTAGCTGGGACTAACAGGCCGCCCGCCACCTCGCAGGGGTAGATTTTTGTATTTTTTAGTAGACGGGGTTTCACCGTGTTAGCCAGATGGTCTCCATCTCCCTGACCTCGTGATCCAGCGTCTCGGCCTCCCCAAAGTGGCTGGGATTACAGGCTTGAGCCACCGCGCGCCGGCCCTGAAAATATTCTTATAAATAATAACCAATTCTTTACCTAAAATATTGAAGGGAAAAATCTCACTCTAAAAATTTCTCCCCTTTGTATTTGTTGGATCTCAGTAGAGAAAACTAGTTTGATGGAGGAAAATTATGAACACTTATATGTAGATGGCATCTTGAAGTTTACATTTTAAAAACACACGTATACATTTAAACCATATAACTGTATAGAAGAAAGTTATTATTTTACTTAAATAAGTATAATAAATTGTGCCCAAAGTTACAGCAAGCCTCAGATACAGATTCCTCGTAGCCTGTTTATATGATAATTGCCAACCCCGGTATGACCTCAACTTCAACATCCACAAACAGACCTAGAGTCCCCCTTCCCTTGACCTTCTGCGCTAGTTTGGGTTCTCAGAATCAGGCACCAAGATATGTTTGACATGCAGGAGATTCACTGGGAGAAATACCTGTGAAAGATAAAGAAGGAAAAGAGGCGATGTTAGGGGAAACTTCAGATTCGACACAGGTCCGGCAATTGTGAACAGAGTCAACGCAGGTCCGACACAGGGAGAAAAGCGGGGGATCAGGAAGGAAGAGTTGCAGACTGCAGTGGGGTTCTAAGAATGGGGAGTTCTGGAGCTGAAGGGACTATCCGGGTCCCACAGCTCTCACATGGGTCGGCAGGAGCAACCCTTTCCCCACCCCATGCTCACTGCTTAGCCAGGAGCAGCCAGGGCAGGATAACACAGCAGAGAATTGAGATGGGTAGCTCTGAGCTGTCATTCAAATACACTCCTCAGAGCAGCATATTTCTCTGGCTGCAAAAGCCACTGAAATCCCTTTCTGCATTGCTTAATTTAAGCAATTATTTAAGACATTATTTATTTATTTATTATCTAAGCAATAATTTAAGCAAGTGACTTCTCAGTTCACTAGGAACCATGTTATAAACTTTGGATTTTGTGCTTGAATGTGCCCATCCTGCACTGCTCATGTAGGACCTTGAATTCATCCCTTCATTGACACTGTACCCAGTGCTCGAGGTTCAAGTGATTCCATTGGTTGCCTGCATTATTGCAACAGCCTGCTCATTTATTCTATAGCATTTATTATCTCCAAACGTCTTTGAAGATACCCCTCGTCAAACAAGTCAGAACAATTCTAAAGCATTTCCTGAAGTTTTCATTCTTTTCTTCCACTCACTATACCTTACCTAGTCTTGCTAATTCTTCTCTTACACCTATGTCATCATTTACAGGGTTTTGACTTCTGGTTTAGACATAATCTCTTCTAAAATATGGCAATGACAGTTTAGTTACCTCAATGCTTCCAGGATCATCCAGCTAACCCATCCCTAACACTGATGCCAGAGTCACTTAACTGAAATACAGATCATACTCTTTCCTCACTCATTCCCATTGCTTCCACAGGGCGTGTAAGACAAAAGTAACTCGTTAGCCTATCATTCAATTTCCTTCACAGTTTTATTTGGCCAACTGTTTTCAGTGTCATCTCTCACCATTTATTACATATCCACTATGTTCTAGCCCAAGATCAGACCCCCATCCTAGGCAGGTGGGCAATGTAGATGAGCGAGCACACAGTAATGAGTGGCAGTGTGAAAAATGTTTCTCCACCAAGAGAAATCAAGCTCAATTTTTAAAAAGCCATTGCTTGGGAGCCAAATGCAGCACAGAACCCTGGTGCCCACCAAGATGGCAAGCTGGCTGGTGCTGCGGTGCCAAAATCCACTGAAGAAAGCAGAGACCCTGGTGGAGACAATGAATTCTATGAACTAATGAAAATTCTTGAGAGCTGAGGAATTAAAGGTGTCCTTGATCTGAGGGATGAAGGTGGTGAAGTAAAAGGCAACTTGGAGCAGGGCTGAGAGATTCGTCACAAGGGAAGTTGAATGACATTCACTCTTGTCCTTCCACAATGTCATAAGGAGAAAATCATTTTCTGATCTTTCCTTGTGGAAATCTGTAGAGTGGCTGAACACTAGAGTGTTCCTGTACCAGGAGAACCATCAGGCCTTCTGAGAAACATGAGGATGGATGAACCGTTGATAAAGATGGGCCTGACCTGACTTTCTGCCTTGGATCATTCCTCTACTCATGTTCCCTACACCAGTAAACAGCTGGTTCACAACAGATAGAGATCAACTTTAGCTCCTGCTGTTTTACCTTAAAAACAACTTAAAGGGGACAATTTGACAAAAGGATTGCATGTCACATTGATAGCAAAGACAGTAATTAACTCATCCTTTCCTTAAGTTGAGGAATTTTAAAATGGCTAGGTCCTGGTCATTGGCCCTTGCTGCTTACATATTGCAAGACGATGTGGTGATAACCAGGGGAGTGTGAACATACCAAAATAGCTAGATAATTAAGAGATAGGACTGCTTTAAAAGATTAATAAGTAGGCCAGGTGTGGTGGCTTACACCTGTAATCCCAGCACTTTGGGAGGCTGGGGCCAATAGATGGCTCGAGGTCAGAAGTTCGAGACCAGCCTGACCAACATAATTAAACCGTATCTCTAATAAAAAAATTAATTGGGTGTGGTGGTGCAGGCCTGTAATCCCAGCTAGTCAGGAGACCGAAGCAGGCAAATTGCTTGAACCCTGGAGGTGTAGGTTGCAGTGAGCTGAGATGGTGCCACTGAACTCCAGCCTGGGTGACAGAGCAAGATTCCATCTAAAAAAAAAAAAATTACTACTAAGTAAGTGGAGAATATAAAAAATGTAAATGAAAATATATTGAAAGGAAAAGGAATTTTTAATATAATAACAATACATAAGAAGATGGATGATTTAGGTGATATATATAAAATTGAGATCATCAAAATAACTGTCTATTTTAGATATGAAAAGTAAAATATTTACACAAAACTTTATAAGTGCTATAAATAGATGATATAACTAATAAAATTAGTAATTAGGAATAGTAGTTTATGAATCTATAACAGAAGACAGCACAAAATGATAAATATAATAAAAAATAGACAACTGGTATTTTAAATATAAAGGTATGGATTAATATTTATAATATCTAAACATTTTAAAAGTGTCAATATCTATGTAATAAAATCCTGGAGGGAGGAAAATCATAAAATTGAAAGGAGAACATGTTTGAACAGTCTGATAGCATGTGATTTTTTTTAGATTGTCTTTACGCAATCAATACAATGCATGTGAAACCCATTTAAGTTGCTAGGTATATCAATAGTTTGTTCTTTTTTACATCTGAGTAGTATTCCATTGTATGAAATGTATTACAGTTAATCTTTTTGCCTCTGAAGGACACTTTGGCTATATCTAGTTTTTGACAATATCAAATGTAATGCCTATAAACGTGTGTGTACGTGTTTTTTTATGTCAACGTATGTTTTCAAATAGCAGCCATAGAGAATCAATAATGATGTTTTAAATAACATTATAAATCAACATCTTGAGGAATATAAGAAATTTTGTATGTATGACCAACATAATTAACATAAGGAATAAAATGTTTTCGTAATTATTTTATGAAATTATTTTATGCCTACTTTTGCACAGAGATTGAATAGTTATTTGTGAGAATTTTAGAAAATTTATGTTCTCATTACTATCTCTTTGAATTTTACTGTAACTATTCTCTTTGTAAATGAGTTTGAAACTTCATACTTTAAAACTCAAAAGAAAAAGCACATAAAGTAGTTTTGTTGGGTATAGGTATATTTTTTAAATATCCTTTAGTTTCTGGATGGTTTCTTTATGAGAAGTAAAAGGAATCAAATCACAATTATTTTCATATTTGGGTTTTTTTTTTCTTGTTCTCCTAAGTAAGAACCTTTTCATTATGTCTGTTGATTTCCTCAAATTATTCTTAATAGTTGTGTCATTATCTGGATGTTTTCTTTATTTTACAGCTATTTTCCTGACAGAAAGAATTGTAGCATTTCCAGGTTTTTAATACTGTGAGTTATCTGTGGTTTGAGTTGGATAAGTCACCTTGTGTTAGTTATAATTGCTATAATAAACTGAGGCCACACATATGGGCCTACATGCAACCCAGCTCTCTTCATAAAATACTGGCGGCAATGAGATGCTTTTGATAGTACTGAACATGTGGGCTCATCAGAAGAACCAGCTAGGAGAAATTGAGCCTGAAGTCCCACAGGAACAATATTACGGGAAGGTGAAAGTGGTTCCACAGACATCAAAATTAGTCCAAAGGAATTTTATTATATACATGAGCTGAAGACAGATAAATTTTTAAGTGTAAAAAACCTCAGATAAGAAGTCTTTGGTGAAAAAGATCCTCAACAAATAAAATATTTTTTCAAAATTCAAGATTTTGACTTGGTATATCTCTTCATGCATTATTTTTAAAAACCGAGTGATGATGATAACTGTGGCTATTGATTATTTAATACAGATGTAGAATCAGTTCTTTGCTGTTCTAGGTTTTTTTTTTCTCTTCTTTCTTCTTTTTTCCTTTCTTCTTCTTTTTTCTTGCTCTTTTATTTAACAAAACTGAAACATATTTTGGAGTCACACTGAAGCATTTAAGTGACATGTAGGTAATCTGGTACCTGTGCCTAAGTATTGAGGACTTGCAGTGTCTAAGTTCAAATGTGAATCCTGCAACCATAAAGATCACATCTTGAAAAGTGAATTAAAACCATATATAACAGGCTTGAGATATGTTATATATAACCAAAATTTACAGTCATATTTGGTTCATTATTATAGATATTCTTCTAATTTATATGACTGTTTCAAAATCCTTCCTGTAAACATCAAAACACTTATAGTTTGCATGACAATTATTAAATAATTTATACCAAAGGAAGCAGGTTTTCAAAGCCAAGCAAAGTTTTATTTGCAGCCATAACAGATTTTTTACACATGTGTGAACCTTTACTATAGTATCTCAGCATGATAATTGTGTTTGACAGTCGTTGGGTTTTGCATTGCACAACAGCATGGAAATCAGTTCAGACTGTAAAATTTGCGCTGAAGTCCTACTTACTACATGTGTTAAGGTCAAAGTAGCTGCTGATGTTATACTTCTCCAGGCAATTCTTGGGAACGAACATTTCACCAGATAACCTAGCACATCACTTTCGACATAGTCCATGCAAAACTGATTCAATGAACAGAAAGTGTCGACACTTGAAATCTTTTTCTCTAAGATCAGGAACAAGACATGGGTGCCCACTTTTACTACTTCTATTCTACATAATATTGGAAATCCTAGCCAGAGTAATTAGACACAGAAAAGAAATAAAAGGCATCCATGTGTAGAAGCAACAAGTTAAATGATCTCTGTTTTCAGATGACAAGATCTTATACATAGAAAACACTAAAGACTCCACCAAAAGCTCTTAGAATTAATAAATGAATTCAGTAAAGTTAAAGGATACAAAATGAATACACAAAAATCACCAGTGTTTCTGTACGATAACAACTAACAGAAAAAGAAATCAAGAAAACAATTCCATTTATAATAATTACCAAAATAAATAAATAAGAATGTATTTATAACCAAGAGGTTAAAATATCTGCATATTGAAAGCTATAAAAATGGTGAAATAAATGGAAGAAGATACAAATAAATGAAAAAAAATCCAGTGTTCATGCATCAGAAGAATAATATTGTTAAAATGTCAATACTACCTAAAGTAGTCTACAGAGTCAAGGCAATCCTACCATAATTCCATGGCATTTTCACAAAATATTAAAACAATAACAAAATTCATATGGAACCACAAAAGACCCAAATAGCCAAAGCAATCTTGAGCAAAAAGAACAAAACTGGAAGCATCACAGTACCTGTTTCCAAAATACACAATAAAGCTACAATAATTAAAACACCACGGTCCTGGCATAAAACAGATACATAGAAAATTGAAAAGAATAGAAAACCTGAAACTAAATGTATACAGTTTTTTTGGCAACTGATTTTGACAAACATGCCAAGCACACACAATGGAAAAGGGCAGTCTTTTCTGTAAATGGTTGGGTAAACTTGATATCCACATGCAAAAAAGAAAAAAAAAAAAATGAAATTAGACCCTTATCTCACACCGTATATAAACATCAACTAAAAATGAATTAAAGACTTCAACAAGAGATCAGAAATTGTAAAACTATTAGAAAAATACTGGTGATTATCTCCAGGGCAATGGTCTGTGCAATAATTTATTGGATATGACTCAAAAAGCATATTCAACAAAAGCAAAATTAAACAAATGGGATCACATCAAATTAAAAAGCTTCTGTACAGCAAAGAAAATCAACAGAGTAAAAAGAAAGCCTATGGAATTAAAGGAAATATTCATAAAACACACATCTGAAAAGGGTATAATATGGAAAATATGATACATAAGGGACTCGAACAACTCAATAACAAGAAAACAAATTATTTGATTAAAAATGAGCAAAGAATCTGAGTAGAAATTTATGTATATAACACACTAATGGCCAACAGGTATGTAAAAACATATTTTGCACATCACTAATCATCAAGGAAATCAAAATTAAAACCACAATGACATATCAATTTATACTTGTAAGAATAGCTATTATCAAAAAGATTATTTTTTATAACAAGTGTTGGTGAGGATGTGGAGGAAAGGGACATTTTATACACTGTTGGTGGGACTGTCAATTAGTAAAGCCATTATGATAAATATGAAGGTCCTAAAAAGTTATACATAGAATTATCATATGATTCAGCAATGGTACTACTGGGTATATGTTTAGAAAAGACATGAAATCAGTGTGTCAAAGAGATATCTGCACTCACATGTTCATTGCAGCATTATTCATAAAAGCCAAGACATACAGTCAGACTAAATGTCCATCAACAGATGAATGGATTTAAAAAATGTGGATAGACAATAGAATACTGCTCAGCCTTAAAAAGGGGGGAAGTTCTCTCATTTGCAACAATAAAGATGTACCCGGAATACATTACATTGAGTGAAGTAAGCAAGACACAGAAACACAAATACTATATGATCTCATTTGTATGTGAAATCTAAAAAAGTTGAATTTGTAGAAAGAGAGAATGGCAGCTCCAGAGGGGTGGTTGAGGAGAGGATGATTGGATACGTGTTGACCAAAGGACATAAAATTTCAATTGGAAAAAAGAATGAATTCAAGAGATCTATTGTACAACATGGTGACTATAGTTAATGACAATGTATGGTATTCTTGAAAATTGCTAAAAGAACAGTTTTTGGGGTTTGCACCACAAAAAAAATAATCAATGTGAGGTAATACATGTTAATTATCTTGGTTTCACCATTCCACATATCTGTCTATCTGTCTCTCTCTCTCTCTCTATTTTTTTTTTTTTTTAGGACAGAGTTTTGCTTTTGTTGCCCAAGCTGGAGTGCAATGATATGATCTCGGCTCACCACAACCTCTGACTGCCAGGTTCAAGCATTTCTCCTGCCTCAGCCTCCTGAGTAGCTGGGATTACAGGCGTGCTCACCACGCCTGGCTAACTTTGTATTTTTAGTAGAGATGAGGTTTCTCCATGTTGGTCAGGCTGGTCTTGAACTCTTTACCTCAGGTGATCTGCGCCCCCCCCTCCAAAGTGTTGGGATTACAGGTGTTAGCCACTATGCATAGCCAGTATCTACATATTTTTAAACATCATGCTCTATACCATAAATATATCCAATTTTTATGTGTCAAGTAAAAAGGAAATAATAAGTACATATCAACAGTAATATTGTAGACATACACCACTTTTAGATCACAGGTGTCAACTAACTATGTAGTTTGAATATCTCTCCATCCATATCACATGCTACTGGAGGGTGTCTGTCTGTTCTAGGGTCATGAAAGCATCTGGTTCTAGCCTAATTAAGCCTTGGTAACACTTGCCAGCACCATTTGGCCAGGGATTCCTGATTTCACTCTGTTCTACTTTACTACTTAATCTTCATTTTTCTGGCTATGTATTTTTTTCTTATCCACTGATGTATTAGTAGTATATCCTTAGCTAGTGCTTTATTTCACAACTCCATGGGGTATGTTGACTATTATGACAGGGACAGTATAGTATAAAATTATCAAAATTACTACTACTAATAATAAAATTGGAACTCTTAAGAAATTTTAAAATTATTCCATGAAAGACACTGAGAAGATTATTAAAGGACATTTTATAGACTAAAGAGATGAATCCCTTTCTCCAGAGGAACAGCCAATTATAAGTTGTGCTTGCTCCCAGAGCCAGTTTCCCTTACCCTCTGAAGCATGCTCATCCTGCCAGGAGTCAAGTATTTTGAACCATATGTCTTGTCCTTCTACTCTCAGTGGATACTCCACGTCTCATCATACAAATCACCCACATTAGATGACTTAAAAGAAGGCTCCTGATTGAAAATAGCTCTAAACCTTGTGAGGGAGGAACAGGTGAAAGAACTGCAGGGAAAAAATCCTTCTCCCATTTCTCAGTAATAGAACAAGGGGCAGTAATAATCAGGAAAACAAATCTTAGGAAGTATTTCTAGGAATATGATAGAATGAGGAAGAATCACTAACATACTGTTCTCCACATCCTCACCAAGAGTTGTTATAGGCTGTCTTTATTATTATGCCCATTCCAGTGTGTGAAGTGTTATGTGATTGTGGTTTTAATTTCACATCTCTAATGACTAATGAGGTTGACTGTCTTTTTATCTCTTTATCAGTTACTTCTTTTTTTTTTTTTTTTTTTTTTTGAGGGCGGAAGTCTGGCTCTGTCTCCCCAGGCTGGAGGGCAGTGGGCCCGTATCTCCAAGGGCTCACCTGGCCCAACGCTCGCCTCCCGGGGGTAAACCATTCTCCGGCCTCAGCTTTCGAGTAGCTGGAACTACAGGCGTCCGCCCACCTTTGCCCCGGCTCGTTTTTTGTCATTTTTAGTAGAGCGGGGTTTTCACCGTGTTAGCGGAGTTATGGTCTCGATCTCCTGGAACCTCGTTATCCGCCGTCTCGGCCTTCCCAACGGCCTCCCAAAGTGCTGGGATTACAGGCTTGAACCACCGCACCCGGCCATCAGTTACTTCTATGTTATATCTGGTGCAATGTATATTCAGAAATTTGTGTCCATATTTGAATTGGGTCATGTTTATTTTCTTGTTACTGACTTACAATGACTTTTTTGTATATTCTAGATGGAAATCTTTTTTATTATTGTTTCTTTTATAGATTGCGTTTTGTGTTTTGTATCTGAAAATTCCTCTCTTAGGATCTCAAAGATGTTCTCCAGTGTTTTGTTCTGTTTTTTTTTCCTTTTGCTAAAGGTTTTATAGTTTTAGTTCTAGGCTTTAGGTTCCATGATTCATGATAAGTTCACTTTTCTGCATAGTGTTATGCACAGGTCTAATTAATGTTTTTCTAATTTCCTTTGGGATATCTTCTTTGACCCATGAGCTATTGAGAAATGACTTGCTTCATATTCAAATATTTGTGAGATTTTGTATGTTTCTTTTTGCTGTTTGTTCCTAAAATAATTCTATTATGACTAGATATCATATTTTTATGATTTCAATCTTAAAATTTATTGAAATTTGTGCAAGATCCCTATGTGAGAACTGCAAATCACTAATGAAAAAATCAAAAAGATCTAAATGAATGGAGAGATATACCATGTTCACAGATTGGGAGACTCCGCATATAATATGTTATTTCTCTCCTAAGTGATCTATAGATTTTCATAATGAAATCAAACCTCCAGCAGGATTGTTTGTAGATATAGATAAGCTCATTTAAAAGTTTATATTGAAAAACAAATTACCTAGAACAGCTGAAATTATTTTGGAAAAGGGAAATAGAAGAATCATACTACTTTATTTTGAGACACATTAATTTGATAGTAATTAAAACAATATGGCATTGGCAAAAGCATAGACACAAAGACCAATAAAATAGAACAGTGAATCTCGAAATAGACCTATACAAATATGGCCAAGTAATTTTTTTAACAAAAATGAAGAGATAATTAAATTGTGAAAAATAGTTTCTTCAATAAATAGTATTGGAACTATTGGGCATCCAGAAGCAGAAAACATACTTCAAGTAAATCTTCCATTTTGACAAAATTAAATCAGAATGAATCATAAGTCTGAATATAAAACAAAACTATACAACATTCAGAAGAAAATTTTGTAAACATTTTATGACTTCAAGTTAGAAAATATTCCCTACACATGAATCAAAAGTTCTGTTATAAAATTATCAAAATTAATAATAATAAAATTGAAACTAAAAAAAATTTTAGAATTGTTAGACACTTTCATTTCATTTTACAATGAAAGACACTGAGTAAAATATTAAAGGACAAGTTATAGACTAAAGAGTCAATTTTCAACCACATATCTGACAAATAACTTATATACTATATATTACATATATAGTCATATATACAGTATCTTATATATGTATGTAAAATCTCAGTAGTAAGAAAAATATCAAATTAATCATTGGACTCAAGTATTGGAATAGACTTTTTATCAAAGAGGATATATGGGAGACAAAGCAGATGAAAATGTGTTAATTGCATTACCCATTAGGGGAACACAAATTTAAATCATGGCCAAACACCTCTGCACACCTATTAGAATGGTCACAATAAAACATAAGTCTTGGAAAGGATGATAACACCAATGTTGATAAACAGTTGGTACTCTTACACATTATTGGTGAATTTGCAAATGCCACAGTTAACATATAAAACAGTTGGCAGTTATAAATTTAAATAAACATCAATATGAAACTCAATCTCATGCATAGTTATTTACACTGGAAAAATAAAAATGTATGTTCATCTAAAACTCACACATGAATGTTTATATAATCTCTTTTCTTAACCTGACACACATGGAAACTACCCAAGTATGCACCAAAGGGTGAATGGCTAAACAAGAGATGATATACACATGCAATAGTGTCCTGCAAGGCAGTAAGATGGAATGAACCATTAATACACACAGCAACTTGGATCAATCTGGAAATCATTATGCAGAGTGAAAGAAGCCTCTCTCAAAAGTTTACATACCGTAAGATTTTATTCTGTAACATTCTTGAAAAGACAAAGCTATACCAATGTAGAACAGATAAGTAGCTCCTAAAGGTTTGGAGGAAGGAGAGTTGTGACTACGAAGGAATAAACACAAGTGAGATTTTTATGGTGAAGGGAATGTCATGTGTCGTGTTTGGAGAAGTGGTTACAGAATTATACACATGATAAAATTCACTGAATCGTACACAAAAGTCCATTTTTCTTTAGGTAAGTAAAAAAAAAGTTTAAAAATATCCGCTGTGAAGTTAGAGAAGAAAAATTGTTCTGCTTGGGATTGTTTAGGCTTCCTAAATCCATAGGTTGATTCTAGATAACTCTCAGTCAAAAGCCTTTTGAATATTGTTCTTTGACATTTTTCTCTTCTATATCTAGAATTTAAATTATACACACATGCATATACATACATACATATATATACTCACACATAACATATCATATTCTATCTCTTTACCAATGCTAAGGTTTGAGAGAGATGTTAATCTTTTGGTTCTTTTTGTCATTTTCATCTAGGTCATATTCACAGAAAGAATGTATATTTTTGAGAGATATCAAGTAAACTGCTGTTTTGGGAGACCCTAAAGACCACCCTAAGATTTGACGATTCACCAGTACAAAACAACGGACTCCATTTGTCATTATGCTCAGAGCTATGTTTTATTATAATGAAAAGGTACTGAGAAAAATCTGCAAAGAGACAAATACATGTGGCCAAGTCCAGAGCAAATCAGGAATAAGCTTCCAAGAGTCCTCGTCCAGCACAACCACAAAGGATGTACTGAATTCTTTCAGTGAAGAATTATGGCAACGCCCATGAAATATTGTCCAGGGAAGATCATTAGAGATTCAGTCCCTAAGAGTTTTATTGCGGGCTAGTCACTTTGGCAACCTCTAACATATACCAAAATGTCAGACTCTCAAAAGCATAAACAACATTGCTATGTAGTTTAGGCACAATGCGCTGCTCTTATTAGTTCTGGATATGGCATGAGACATTCTAAACCCCAAGCTCCCAAATGTCAGTCATAGACCAAACTTGCAAGATAGCAGCATTGAGTCTGCTATGTTAACTTTCTCTGCAGAACTCCCCACCTTCTGCAGTGCTTACACTAAGTCTTTTATTTCATGCATTCTGCAACACCATAAAAAACAAGCCTCAGTGTCTTCTGTGTTTCTGCTTCATAACTCTATTTATTTTTTTTCTTAATTCTTATTTGACTTAACATTTGGTTTGAGATAATTGTATATTTTCTTGCTGGATGAACATTTTAAAGTATTTCATATGTAATTGAACACTTTCAGTTGTTTTAATTCAAAGGGTCATTCAGCATGACCTGTCTACTGCGTTGAAGAGCACAAACATTGACGTTATTTTTCATTAAAAACAAATATGATTTGCTTCATTGCATAGGCTTGTTATTTATAGTCTTAATTGCATATTGGATATGTATTAGGCAATGTCTTCAGCATCAACATTAGGCAAAAGAAGAAGTTGAGCTGAAATAAAATCACCACAGATATCTAACAAGACCTTACAAGGAGCTCTGGATCCCGATGGTCCTTCAGAGTTGTTGCAATTGTGGAAAGGGGTCTGTCCTTGATATCCCCTCATAATCCAGCACTGAATAAGGCTGCTCCAAGAAGGAAACATGACCTTGCTCAAGGTCAAGATTTTGAACTGAAGACAAGTCCAAGAGAGGAAACAAGCTCAGAGCTTTGAGCTGCTTCTAACTCCACTAGATGGAGGGCTTAGTTCCATAGTCCTGGGTTCCAGAGACTGCGCACGTCGCTCACATACATTCATTGCAGTCTGATGAGAAACCAACGCACTGACATTAGGAAGCTTATTTTGAAGTTACTGAAATATTTCCTACTTCCTCATATATTTCCTGCAGATATTAGTATACTTAAGTTATTAAACAGAAAAAAGGTGGCTTTGTTTTATATTTTGCTTTCAAACCTTAAAAAATTGTTATTATAATTAGTTATGGACTAAATCATTGCTTTAGTCCATTTGTGCTGCAATAAAATACTACAGGTTGCATAACTTACGTAAAAAAATCAGAAATGTATTTCTCACAGTTCTAGGGGCTGGTACATTCGAGATCAAGGCACTGGCATCGGGTGAGAGCATTCTTGCTTCATAATCTTATGGCGGAAGACAGAAAGGCAAAGAGGCAAGAGGAGGCTGAACTCGCTTCTTTATGAAGGCATTTATCCCACTACCGAAGGCAGAGTTCTCATAGCCTAATCATCTCTCAAAAGCTCCTCTTCTCAAGACTGTTACAATGGTAACTACATTTCAATGTAAGTTTTGGAGGCAATGAGCATAAAAGCATAGCAGTCATCGTCGTTATCAATATTATTTTTTCCTAGTTTGCAACTAAGTCTTTGAACTGGGATTATAGCTTTCCTAAGGGTTGATTCATTTAACTGTTTACTTCAAAAATTTGAAGCCAAAAGTCATTTATTATTTTATTAAAAATATCCCTGTGTTTTCAGTACTCTATTTTGACTAATTGAAAACTGGTTGCATTTTTGAAATAAATAGAATGTGAATGAGGATAGAAATGAATGCCTTAAATTGTTTGTCATATAGTGACTCAAGTTCTTTGCCTCTGTTCAGATTGCTGGTAGGTCGTCCTCTGGTATGTTGTAACATCAATGTCACGTAGACTGCTTGGTGCAGACACAGTCACAAACTTAAAAGAAAATGAGCACATCAAAATTACATGTTACATTAAATGAAACAACTGGCTTTATGATGGTCATCAGATAATCTACAATTTGAGGGTGTGTATGTTTACTGCCCCGTTTAAAACAAATGTAAACACAAATCATTCAAATTCTGGTTCACTGGCTAAAACAACTCATATGCCTTGAGAGAGAAAAAAAAACCAAAAAAACAAAAACTGTAGTCTCTGTTCCCTGACTTGTGTATAAGTACTCTGGACATACAGAACACCTGGGGATTTCCAATTTTATGAACTACTTTTCAGCTAATTTTGTACTTGGTCGTTTTGCTCTCGAAGCACAGGAGTGGAGGAAAATGCCCCCAGGGAAACCACCTGAGTTGGCTTTCCTGTAACTGTCTGAAAGTTCACTAATATTTCTGTACTGTCTCAGGTATTTTGGAGATCTCCATAGAAAAGCACTAGTAGTTACATTTTAAGAATCAGGAGGTAAAAGAAAGTTCTGATCATGAAATGCTGCTGATTCATGATCAGAACTTTTTGATCCTCACTCCAGGAGATTTAAGGCTCTAGGAGACAGGAGTCGAAGCCTATAGGTTGGAGATGATGACAGAGGACAAAAGGGGACAGGAGCACCAAGGACACATTTCACCTACTTTATTATTTTAGAGAAATAGTCCTGGGGATGGCGGGTTTCAACAGAAGAGCTGAGGGATAAAAATAATAAGAAAGGGACTCCCCTTTAAGTTTGTTGAGAGAGAAAATACTTAAATAGCAGAACTTCTTCTAGAAGGACTTCATTTCTCTTCTTGCTCACTTTTATATTTCCTCAAAACGTAGTTGGTTGCAACTGCTGAGATTATGCAGTGCATAGACAAGTATCTGATAATTATATAACAAAGATGCCTGTTAAACAACACAACAGCGAGAACCACAAAACACGCCACGACATGGCAAATACATAGAAATTGTTAAAAATAGTCTTACCTGTTTCTAAGGATTTATTTACGTCCTTTTAAAAAAATAAATCTTCAGATTTCTTTGTGGAAGGATAAACACCTGCCTAATTTGAACTTAATGTGTTGCATGAAAGTGTTTACAAGAGTGTGTATTTCTAAGTTATTACAGTTAATCACATTTTAAAGATTTTGAGTGTTTAATTGAAGTTTAAAGTTTTAAGAAGTATAAAAATAACTGAACTATGTTTAAGAACCCTGAGAATTGCAGATGAAATGTTAATAAAACATCAGAGAACAGACTGAATAAATTAATAGACACAAATGAGGCTCAGATGACAAACAAGAAAAAAGAACACTGAAGATTGAAAAGACTGGAAATAAGAACAACAACAATTCAAATGCTCATTGCAGGACAGTTCTTTGGACGGTCTTGGGCCAAGCCAGTTCTTTCCCCCATTTTTCTTGTAATTCTCAAGGGTAACTGTAGAAGATGCTGGGAATGCAATATCCCAAGACAAGGAAGAACTGACTGCGGTAGCCTATCCTATCTCTTTGAGAACAAGATATCATAGAACACTTTGATATCCATAGAACAGGATATCAAAGAACACTCCAGTATGTCATGTAGCCCCTGGTTATAAAACCCAGGGTGGACTGCTTTCTCAGGCCCCTCAACAACAGAACAAGTTGTAGAATGCTCGACTCCATTCTCCCTGGGCAGCTTTCCTAAGCTGGGGTTCCAGCTTGGCATAAATCCTAGGCTTATCAAGTCCCTTGCTGCCTGTCTGCGAGTAAGATATCTGCTTCATGTAACTTGCTGTGTGCTAGTGCTCTGTCTCACTGAACTTAGGTAAGTGATAGAAATTGCAGAGCCCAAGTGCAGTGTGGGAGGTGTTTGGCCTCCTTTCCTGGGATTGATACTAATGCCTAGTAATCCTGCTTCACACTAAATAAATAGAAGTACCCAGATAACCAGCATGAACTCCTGGGGGTTAGGGGATCTTCTGGAGCACTGCGGTGTGCTGTATGTTGTCCTCCTGCATCGCTTCTTGTTTCATTTCCATATGGTTTCCAAAGACAATTTCCAATAGTGTTACTATTTTCAAATACCATTAGGTTGCCAAAAATATTACACCATCAAAAACTGGTGTGCTGATGTTTTGACAGTCAGGCCTACATTTAGCAAAATGTGCTACCATCCTCTAAATTAGCAACCATTAGCATTTTTCTGGAGAAACTAGATGCACTAACTATACACTATATTATGGTCATCAGATAATCTACAGTTTGGAGATTAATCTACAGGGAGAGGGTAAAAGCTTGAGATAATTCCTGAGGTAAAATAAGGTAAAACAGTAATAGTAATTAATAATCAAACACTGACCTTACTAAATACTCGCTTTTATTGTTGTTGTTATTACACTGTCACTATAATCTTGTGATCTAGGTAAATATTTCAACTTTATAGATAAAAGTTATTAAGATTGAAAAGTTAAATCGTTTTGCATAATTTTAATACTAATAAAGAAAGGGACAAAAATTCTAGCCCAGCTCTGCTTGAATTCCAACTGAGTTTTAAGAGGGAATCAAACAGATTGGCCCACATAATTCCAGGATGCTAAAGAATATATAAAAAGAAGAGTATGTGGAATTTTTTAGGCAATGATCAGAAGCTGGTTAACTTCTTCCTGTTTTTACCATTCCAGACTTGTTGGTGAAGCCTCCTTGGACAATCAGGAAGAAGTCTGCATGCCCAAACTTCATTTACCACCAGCATTCACATTGATCTGAACAGCACCTGGTGTATGTAAGAGAAGTGAGAAACAGAGGAAAATGAATGACCCCTAGACTCTGTTTTTATATTTTCTTGCATAGTAATTACAATGAATAACAATGCTTAGTCTTTCTATATAGGATGTGTGTGTGTGTTTATTTTTCCTATGGGGCTTTTGCAGTTCAAAATTATGTACATGCCATTTTCACAATGTGATTTGGAGATCCCACAGGGTTAGGATTTCACTGTATATTGCATTGTTTCACTATTAAGTCTTAAACAAAATGGACAACCAAATGTGAATGAATGAATGAGAGAGTTGATCAATTTATAAACATGAAATTATGAATGGGAACACATCAGTATTAAGTATGTCAGCCAGCCCAAGATGAGAGAAAGAAAGGAAAGAACAAAGGAAGGAAGAAGAAAGGGAAGGAGGAGGGAGAGAAGGAAAGAAGGAGGGAGAGAGAGAGGAAAAAGGAAGAAAAGGAAAGGAATAGAGGACAAAAAAATAAAATGAGCCTACTCTGTGCGGTCAACATTGCTGTAAAGATCTGAGATGGAGATATTTAGAAGAGCACGTTGGGAGGTATACTGAGGTTGAAATGTCACTCTGAAAATGTACTAATCCCAGTTGTTGTGGAATGGAAGCAAAATTGTAAATTTGGTTTAGCAAAAGATTCCTTTTAGCCCAAAAATATATATAAAAGGAAAAAATGGATATTGTAATTCAAAATCAGCAAAACAGCATTTGACTTTACAGGCTTCTGTTTTATTTCTAATGAAATTATTCTTCCAGACTGAGACTCTATTGTAAGCATCATTAATAACATCCCTTCCCAGAATAGTTGTAGTTGTATATTCTTTTCTTCAAAATGAAATCATGTGGGGAAAAAAGGAGCTACTAAGCAATTCTTAAAGGAGTCACTAGTTGTGGGCTTCATTTTTTCACATCTATCTAAGATAAGTATACTGTTGTGTGTAGATTTTCTCCAAACACACACACACACACTTATTACGGATCCCAGAAGCATTTTGGTTTTAACTGGAAACTTAAAAAGCAGGGGAACAATTGTTTCCTGACTCCCTTTTTCTTGTGAGTTCAGCTGTTTGAGTCACTGGTTCAAGAAGTAGCAGAGTTATTTGTGAAAATTTTAATTTGAGAGAAGAAGAAAACAAACCAGGGTCAAGTAACACATTAGCTGTGTACAAATATTTATAAGTTTTCATTGTAACCCAACAGACTAGCAGCATGTCCATTTTAATGACAATTTCTATATACTGTAATTTGATTGGACAAAGCCTTAAATTAAATTCAGGCTTCAAGTTGACTCAAAATCTACATTTCAATACTGTAAAACACAGTTATAAATAAAAAAAACTTGTATAGCAAAATACTAAAATGTTTTAGTAATACATTTGACTTTAAAAAACACTATCCACATTTTTTAGAGAAGCAGAATTTGAAAGGTATGTTTTTTAGTTATAGTGAAAATATTATTTTTAAAACGTTAGTGACATATAGAGAAATTTTAGTAATCCCCTACATGAGATGATGCCAAATTTTATATTATAGGAGTTCATATAATAATATTGACCCTTGCAGTAGTTTAATAGAGTCAAAATGTATTGTTTCTGATGTCCCAAGCTCTGTAAATTCATGCATATCTTACGTGATTTTCTAAGCAATACATGAGAAAAGTTCTTTTTTCTTTCCTTATAAAAATGAGGCAGCTGAGACTCAGAGAGGTAAGTTACTTCCTAGAGCACTAGCGGGAAGGAAAACAAGGCTTTGGACTCAAGCAGTCTGGTTCCAGAGTCTCTGAACCACTGTGTCTGGGGGACTCCCATTGCTACGAAATGAAACTACATCCATATAGTAGGGCAGTATGTTTGTAAAGAAATCAAAATATTAAATGCTTCAGCATTTTGACTAGAATTTAGAACAATAGTCGAACGTTTCATACGGTGAGTATCATTCGAATGTGCACCAGTTATTTTGTGAAGTTGTTTTCCTCCTGTTCAACACTATAGAAAAATAATTATGAATCTTAGCTTTCTCATGGGATCTATAATCCCCATCACGCAGCCCGAGTAATTTTGCTATCCTATGCCAGTTTTATTGTCAATAACAGCCTGGAGAAAAAATTTGCTTTGGCTTAGTTTTAATCTGTAAGTGTCCTAATCTCAACTGCTCATACTAATTATATATCAAGCATTCTTTGCTCACCAGTCAGATACTGTTTAGATGCTTATAAACTCATATGAAACAGAAATAAGGAGGACTGAAATTGTTCCATTTGGGCTTGAGGGTGATTGGCTGTCTTGCTAAAATACATTAATGTTAAGCCATTAAATGTATGTGGGGGTTGGGGGATGTGTAGGTGCTTATGTGTGCTAAATGCCTATGCTACATCCTGGGAAGGAAATTATAATTTATGCATTTGAGTTCTCAAAAATAAAGGTTTCTGAGACTGAGTATCAATAAAGTATTTGTTCTGTATTTTGGGGTCCTAATTCCCGGATGTTGAACTTGTCAAGCAATCTTGAGAGTTACATGGTGGTAATAATTTTATCTTTTCTACATTTTGAGCAGTTTTAATTTAGTATTGTGCTCAATTGTCATACCATAAGCTAAAATTTAATGTTCATAGATTGCATTCCAAGTCCTATCATGAGCTTATTTCCTACATGTGTAGTGGATAGCATATAGGTCTCTAGAATGTGTGAGCCTTCTTTCTTCATTCCTTTTTTATTTTTTTCTTTCCTTTTCCTCCCTTCCTGTCTTCCTTCCTTCCTCTCTTCCTGCCTCCCTGCCTTACTGCCTTTTTCCTTTATTCTATTGGATTTCTTTTTTTTCTTCAAGGGATAAGTGTTTAGGGTACAATGTAATATGTGCTAATTGTGTTGGTTTGAATGCTGGCTCCACATGCATTAGTTGCATGAATGTTGTCATATCATTCACTCTCCGTATGCCCCTGATTATCCATGATGATCATAAAGGATGTCACCCAGATGAGCTATTGTGAGAATTAATGGGAAAATACATAATAAGCAACTGGAGGAGTGCCTGGCTCTGTTATTATTATAAATTTATTAGTAATTTATTGTTATTCTATTATCCATTTAACATGTATGAACTGAGTAGTGAATATATTCTAGCCTCTCTGTTCTAATGGTGAAAATTGCTAAGGTGGGTACATGTAAGTCACAATCAATACATAGTTTGGTGGACTTTTATTTATTTATTTATTTATTTTTGAGGCAGAGTCTCATTCTGTCACCCAGGCTGGAGTGCAGTGATGTGATCTCGGCTCACTGTAACCTCAGCCTCCTGGGTTCAATCTATTCTCCTGCCTCAGCCTCCTGAGTAGCTGAGATTACAGGCATGTGCCACCACGCCCAGTTAATTTTTCTATTTTTAGTAGAGATGGATTTTGTCATGTTGGCCAGGCTGATCTTGAACCCCTGACCTCACGTGATCCACCCGCCTTGTTCTCCCAAAGTGCTAAGAGTACAGGCATGAGCCACCGTGCTCGGCCAGTTTGGTGGATTTTTTTATAGAAATGGTCACAATCTCCACACACTTTTGTGGCCCCTTCAGAATCCAAGTCCTTGGATACTTGAATAGTGTCTCCCGCATTGACTCTGGGCCTCACATGTGACTAGTTTTGGCCAACAGAACAAAAGCCAAGGTGATTCAAGTAGGGACTATGAAAGTCCTCGCACACTGAAGTTTGGCTTTTCTCTTGCTGCAGTCAGTAACTCTGCCACCACCATGCTGGTAACAAGTTAGATTAGCCTGCTGAGCACTTGGCCTCAACTAGACCAATTTCTTCCGTTTCCCCTGCCAACCGTGTATCAGCCACCCAACATGTAAGACCATGGACACCAGCAGACTGCGGACCTATGAATGAGCCCAGTGTGCACCACAGGGAACATAGATGAGCCCTTTCAGCTAAACAGAGCCCACATTGCTACCCACAAGAACTGTGAGCACCAAGCTTCTATGTGGCTTGTTATGCAGCAGCCAATAACTGATATACGTAAGTTACTTATCTAGATTTATGTTTTTGTGAATTCATGCTGGAATGAGAGAGCCCTATCCAGGCCAAGAATTCCTTAGACTTCTGCTCATGGCATCATGATGCTTTCTCAATAGGTGAAATTCTCATCTAACTCAAAATGTCTTACCCCCTTTAATCTCTCCAGAAAACATGACAGGCTGATTTCATTCACCCTACTGTAGGTTCCACGATTTCCTTTATCTTATCAAGTATACTGGGATGTTCTTTGATGGTAACTATAGCATAAAAGCTTCTTAATTGCCTTTTTTAACATGTAAATGAGAGTCCATTGGATAGGAGATTGGAGCATATATGGTAACATTACTGCTGAACTTGGAATTTTTTGTATTTTATTACAAAAATATAATATTGATTGGAATATACAATTCAAATTTATTATTAATGATACTTTTTATAACTTATTATGTTTCAGTTTCAAAAGTAGCATTAAAAATCATTAGATATGTTCCTTACCTTCTCTGTATTCTTCTTTTCATTTGTTTCTTATTTTCGAAGGAAGCATGATTTTATAATAGACAGATAACAAATCCTATACTAAACATCTCTCTGGATGTGTATTATTTAATTTAGTATATCTCTAATACACTATAAGGCAGCTCCTGTAAATAAAGAAGACATAAAAGGAGGAGATAGGGAATGATAGGCAATATTTTAGAAAAGATATTGAGTAAGTAATGTATGAAAATGTTCTCATATGTATTTCACTTGTTTCTCACAATATCCCAGTGATGTAGCCATTTTAATATGACTTTTGAGAAATGCAATAATTAGGTTGTATAGAGACTGTGTGATTGCTCATGATTCTATTGACAGAAAGTAATGGGAACAAGGTTTCAATGTCCTTGACTTCTGTCCTCTGTCATAGAGGACCCATTAAGAAGATCGCAGAGGACTGCAATTTAAAGAAAAGATAAACATCATATGCTATGGATTGTGTTGTGCCAGTCCCACCCAAAATTTATGCATTAATGCCCTAATCCTCAATATGACTGTATCTAGATAATGATTTCAAAGTAAATAAGGTTAAATGAGATCATGAGTGTGACTCATAAGCTTAATCAGCCATGTCACCAGAAGCCTGGAATAAAGATGGGATTACACCAGCAGAAAACAGGCAGTTTGAACTGAAAAGTGTGGAGAAAGCAGGATGGACTGAAGGAAGGCTGTTGGACTGAGATACAAAAGGACCAGACCATAGAGCATTTATTTGACTGTGAACATGTTATTTTTCAAGAAAAGTGAAGAATGATCACAACTGTGACTCAGTGATTGTCAGGACTCCCTCCTTCATTTCAAAAAGTGGGGTCATTGTCTCAGTTGCCCAAGCCAGACAGCCTCTGACCAAAGCTTCAGGGCCAGGACCATTGCCCAAGAGGATCTGAAAATGGGACTGCTACCCTAGTGGATTTGGAAGGCAAAACATGGAACAAAAGAGGATTATTCTTGAGCATTAAGATCTAATGGAATTTGCCTTGCTGGCTTCTGGATTAGCTTGACTTCTATCACTCTTTTCTTTCTTCTGACATTTCTGTTTTGGAATGAGATTGTCTTATGCTTGTGTCACTATTGCATTTTGGAAGGATGTAACTCATCTGTTTGCACAGGTATACAGATGGAGAGGCATTTTCCCTCAGAATTAACCACACCTTGAGTCCCATTCATATTTGATTTAGACAATATTTAGATGAGATTTTGACTTAGATTTCCGGATTGAGCTGGAATCAATGTAGTTTGCACGTAATAACAGCACAAATTTTGGTTGCCCAGGGGTAGAATGTTGTGGACTGAAGTGTGTGCCCCTCAAAATTATTATGTTGAAGTCCTAACTCCCAGTGTGATTGAATCTAGAGATGGGGTCTTTAAGAGATAATTGAAGTTAAATGAGGTAATATGAGTGAAACCTTAATCCTATAGAACTTTGACCTTATAAAAGAGAAAGAGGCAGCTTCCCCTCATTCTTTCTACCATGTTAGCGCACAGGAGAAAGGAGACTGTCTGCAAGTCACAAACACAACCCTGATCAGAAACTGAACCTTTCTGGACCTTGATCTTCGACTTTCCACCATCCAGAACTGGGAGAAAATGAATTTCTCATGTTTAAGCACCCTGTATATGGTACTTTGTTATGACTGCCCATGTTTACCAATAAACGTCATGTTACACAGAGAGATCTGCTTCCACTTCAGACAAATCTAATAGGCAATGAGCAAGCAGTACTTCTCCATTAATCTTTCTGCCTTCTGTGTTTCAGAAAACAGAGTATGCCACTATAAGGCTTTCTCAGGGCACATAATGCAGATACTGTGGTGCTCTTAATTGCTAAGAAAAACATTACTAAGACAAAATTTAGCCATTTTACACTTAACCATTTAAGCTAAGGGATTAATCAAGGATATATGCAAATATCCATAGGTATTAATTCAGATATTAATTTTCACTGAATCACAATTTATAGTGCCTTAAATTTGTGTAATTTAATAATGTCATATATAAATGACTAACAAATGAAGATACTACATAAAATGATAATACCATACATCTATGAAAATAGTGTTCAATAAGATTATCTATTGACAGGACCTATAACATGTTGTCACATTATAAATAGTACATACAATATCATGCATTAACAAATATGTGTTGGCTGGGCATGGTCGCTCATGCCTGTAATCCCAGCACTTTGGGAGGCCGAGGTGGATTGGATCATGAGGTCAAGAGATCGAAACAATCCTGGCTAACGCAGTGAAACCCCGTTTCTACTAAAAATACAAAAAATGAGCCAGGCGTGGTGGCACGTGCCTGTATTCCCAGCTACTCGGGAGGCTGAGGCAGCAGAATTACTTGAACCCAGTAGGCGGAGGTTGCAGTGAGCCAAGATCGCGCCACTGCACTCCAGCCTGGGTGACAGAGCAAGACAACATCCGACATCTTAAAAAAAAAAAAAAATACTCAAATTCCTCCACATTGGAGCAAGATAAAATAAAAATAAAATAAATAAATACTGTACATAAAAATTCCATGTAGGTAGGCAGTGTTAACCTTAAGTGTGTTAAGTAAAGCACTAAATATTAGTGCTGCTTTAAATGTTTATGTATATATAAAAGAACCTAAGAGAGGGTGGAAAATATAAATAGTTGACACTTTGGGTTCAATTTTAATTAATTTAATAATTAATTTTAAATAATTAATTTAATTTTATGTACATTTGTTAAATGTACAAAATGTACATACAATAACTATAAACATACCAGTAGCAGTATAATATATGATGAAATGATAAATAATTTTTAAAATTTAGCATTAAAGAGTAAGAACATGATAATCAATATACATTGATAAAATGAGTTTTCTTCTAATTTATCACCTTGAAATAAAAATATTAATCAATCTTCCCACAGCTTCTCTTTGTTTCTTTGCTTGCATTTATAAAATAAGAGGCAGTAAACTAGAAGATGAAGCAAACAATAATGAAAACAGGAGTTGAGGGTGGCTGTACACCTCTGAATTGTGGCACCAAGTACACACAAATAACAGCCTGAAATGCTCACAACCTTGGATGTTTGCGTTTGTTTATGAACTATATAGGGTGCTTATTTTCTGCTTTTCATGATGGCAATAACCAATCTTTCCCCACCATATTTATGGTACTTTTCCTTCCTTTGTTTTTAAAAGCATATTTTATGCTTGGCAGTATCTAAATGTTGTGTCTGGAATTTAAATAGGATAAACTGTACTTTAGCCTTAGCTAACTGAAGGAGGCCAAGCCCACTCCTGAATTGATGGTGATTATCTTTAGCAGAGTGAAATGGAAGGGCTCATTGATTTAATACTATTATGACTTAGGTGCTTTTCATATATCATCTTGTGACATTCTCCAAACAACCCTGTGGGGTAGGAGATATATTTCTCAGTTTCCAGGAAAGGAAAAATAGCATGGAGCAATTTTCAGCTTTGGCTTGTCTGAGCTCAAATCCCATGGTAAGTGTACTGGCCACACTAAATAACACGTATATAAGATGATATTACGGACACATTAATTGTTGAAGTAGACCTGGACAGTGTTGCACAAAGATCTCAAGTCAAGAGCTCTAAAAACATTGGCTAAAAATGTAGTATATATGCTTCTTGTCTAGGTGTTGTCCAAGGGGCTTACATCATACCTGCATTAGATACAATTTTAGGTAATGAACAGATCCTTTAACTATAATCTAAAATAGTGGTAGATCTCAAATTGTGCATTATATGATAACAAAAACAATAGCTAATAAACCAGCATTTATCTGAGGTTAATAAAACACTGGCAATGAAACAGTATTTCTCTTTTCATACTTTTCATATTTCTCTTTGTTTCCTTGTAACATTGTTGCAAAAGAAAAGCTGACTTTATTCACAGAAACATTCTTCTCAATGTAGGAAAACATATATAATCCATAGAAGGATGTATACATGAAAAAAATTTAGCAAGTTTCTATCATTAAAGATAAATATATTAAAGCCAATAGTATTTCTATATGTTAACACCTAAATAATTGGCTACTAAATATTTAAGACCATCTACAATACTATCAAAATATAAAATTCTTAGGGATATTAGTGGTATTTGGCAAAAAGATGTACAAGAAGTCTGAGATAATTTGAAGAACGCTTAAACAAGTGGAGGAGCACATTGGCATATGAGTCATGGAATCAAAGCAGTTAAGACATCAATTCTCACCGAATTGATCTATAGCTTTAACAAAATAGCAATTAAATTATGAGCAGAATTTATCTCATAGAAATTGGTAAACTGATTACAAATATCACATGGAAGTGCAAAATACTCTAAATAACTAAAACAAATTGGGAAAGAAACAAAATTGGAAGAATAACATTGCAGTACTTCACAACTTAATATAATCTTACAGTTATCAATAACATGTGATATTCACAAAATTACTGAAATGAATCAATGGAAAAAAATAAAGTCCAAATGTAGATGCACACATATATGTAGAACTGATTTTTAATAAAGGTACAAAAATAATTGGGTGGAGAAAGAATGTGCTTTTCAACAAATGTTACTGGAAAATTTTCATATACATTTGCAAAAAAAAAAAAAAAAA
>NW_016806392.1:1822763-1828691 GCF_001698545.2 Rhinopithecus bieti | reverse complement strand
AAAAAAAAAAAAAAAAAAAATATATACACCATAGACCTAAATATAAAGCCTCAAACTATGAAACGTTTAGAATAAAATCTTTCTGATCTAGGATTAGACATAGAATACATAGAATATGATGTGTTTTAAAACATGATTCAAGATATAACAAATTTACAGTTTGGACTTCATCAAAATGAAAACCCTTGGTCCTTTGGAAAGCACTGTTAAGAAAATAAAAATACAAACCTCAGCATAGGAGAAAATATTTGCGAATCATATATGTGATTAAATATCTGTATCTAAAATTTATAAAACCTCTAAAATCAATAAGAAATAAACCCAATAAAAATCATCAAAAGATTTGAACAGACTTCACCAAAGAAACAATACAGATGGCACACGAGCATGTGAAAAAATCATTAGTCATTGGGGAAATGCAAATTCAAACTGCAATTAGATGACACTACACAGATATTGTAATGGTTAAAATCAAGAACACATGGATTTAAAAGTGTAGAAAGTAATTTTAGCACTCATGCACAGGAGATAGCAATATCAAATGTTACAATCACTTTGGAAAAATAGTTTGACAGTTTCTGCGTTCTTTTCTTTTCTTTTCTTTTTTTTTTTTTTTTAGATGGAGTCTCACTCTGTCTCTCAGGTTGGAGTGCAGTGGCATGATCTCGACCCATTGCAACCTCTGCCTCCTTGGTTCAAGCAATTCTCCTGCCTCAGCCTCCTGAATAGCTGGGATAACAGGAGCAGGACACCACATTAAGTTAATTTTTGTATTTTTAGTAGAGACGGGGTTTACCCTGATGGCCAGGCTGGTCTTGAACTCCTGACCTCGTGATGCACCTGCCTTGGCCTCCCAAAGTGCTGGAATTACAAGTGTGAGCCACCACACCCGGTCCTCAGTTTCTTAAAAAGTTAAACATTCACCTACAAAATGATACAGACATTCCATTCCTAGATGTTTAATGAAGACAAATGAAACAGTTGTACAAAGTGTTCTCAGCAGCACTAGCCATTATGGCACAAAGCTGTAAACAATTTAAATGTCCATTAACACATCAGTGATAAACATATTGTGTTCTGTCCACGTTTTCCAAAACTGCTTAGCAATGAAGAGGAATGAGCTGTTGATCCTTGAAACAACATGGATGAGTCTCACAATAATAGTGCTGAGTGAAAGAAGTGAAACCTAAAAGATTCCATAGTGTATGTTTTTATTTGTATAAACTTCTAGAAAAGGCCAGCTAATCTATAGTAACAGAAAGCAGACTGAAAATTGCCTGGGGATGGTGGTGACCCTATGTGGAGGAATGAGGATTAGTAAGGAGCACAAGGAAATGTTCTGCATGAGGAAAATGTTCATTAGTTTGATTGTGGTGACGGATTTATAGATGTATATGTATGTCAAAATTTATGAACTTAGATACTTTGAATATGTCCACTTTATTATATGTCATTATACTTCAATGGAGCTGTTAATAAAGTTCTAAAGTCTCCTACTTTCATAGTAACTCAGGTAAAACACTTGCATTCAAGTCAACATTTATTAATTTCAGTTCTATCTAAGGGCATGTGATATAAATTAGACTCTATGTACAAAAAAAAATTCCTGACAAAATGCTAAAATTTGTCAATACATCTACCAAATCTACCAAAATCTACCAAATCTATATTCTCAGGTGCCAATAGAAGAAGATTATGATATTAAAACCATGCTACATGCATTCTGGTAAGCAAGACACATCTGACTACCAAAACACAGGAAAAGTATTTGTCTACCCGTGTCTGGTTTGTCATGAATTACTAGAATACTAATTAAGGGAAATCATAGAAATTAAATGTCTTAGAAACTGAAAGTTCCTTCACATTTTGTTGTGAGGAAAAAAGAAAGCAAAACTTTTTAAAGCTATTCTTATTGTAATGGTTTTCACTTCTATTTTAATTAAATTTAGCACTTATTCCCTTTGGTCTTTCATTGACCACAGATACACAAGTGGGTGCACACACTCTAATTTGTTTCAGAAACTTCGCCATTCCAATGAACTATCTTTTTTCTTAAATCAAGTTTGTTTAGGTTTTTGACTAAAAAAGTTTTCTGGGAAATGTATGCTCTGTTTTCAATGCCTACAAAATATTGTGCATGTAATATGAGTTTAAAATTCTAGGCATTGTTTTTAACTGTCATAATTAATAATTGAGTTTAAATTATGTACAAATGCTGTAATGACTACTACTCAAAACAGAATAAAATATTCCCATCCAAAATTTGGTTCAGATGTTGAAATTAATTAAGCCACACACACCCCTAGAGGGCATGAAAATTTTTGTTTCTTACATAATGAGGTTTTCTGAGGGAAAGAAGGCCTTATCTTCCAAGCTGGCCTGAAAATGGCTTGAAAGGGCAGAGAAAGGAGGATGGTTTGGGGTGTTTCTGTTGGTTTAGGGGCTAGGGCTGGGGTGAGAGTTTTCATGTAAGTAGTGGCAGGAGGTCGTGTGATTTGAACTTTTCACTGGTGTCAAAGGAGAGAGCACTGGGACATTCCTATCAACTGCTCAGATGGTGAGGCACAACGAGAAGGTAAGGGCATGGGAGTCACATAAAAAATGGCGTCAGGTTCTGCATGCGTTCACATAACCGTGTGATGACGTCAACCACAGGCCACGCCTACTATGTACCAGATGACAGAGCTTGAGAGATGTCCAGTTTATCAAAATGAGGACCTTTTAGCCTTCACAGAACGACTGATTATTCATTCAGTGTTAATCAGATAGGTTAAAAAATGTGGAGCTAATAGTTTCCATTTGTAATTCTTACGTAGAAATGAATGTTGTGTAGAAACTCTTACACAACAAACATTAAGGGCCATAGGTTATTGGATATGATCTTCTACTTAAACTACTTTTCGTTGATGTGGCCTTGTTTCCAGTGCAAGGTAGTCTGCTAGCAAAAGGGAAGAAAATGGAAATCTTTGATGGAAATAAATGGACTATTGTAGACTGTATCTGCAGAAAAACAAACGAATGTCAGCAGCAGTTGAAATTACGGCAAAGCCATCGCATTACAGACAGCGGAGCAGGGGAGGTGGGAACCAGGCTTGCAGTCGCCTGCCTGTTGGGTAGCAGATTTGGGGATCATAAGTCAGGGGACAGTGAGATGAGGGACAAATCAAATAAGCGGGCCAAATCCTGAAATGTGAAAGGCTGTGGCCAGAGAGAGGAGTTTTGGATTATGGAATAATAAGAGTAGAGAAATTCCTGCTACTGACAACACTGAGGATGCAGACAGGAGAGAGGAGCCTACTGAACATTTTAAGATTAAAATCCTCTGATTATTCACCCAATAACCATTACATAGCAGGCAGTGTTTTGGTGATAGAACATTAGATAACAAATAGATCCTGACATTTAGGGTCATCCAACTAAATGGGGTATTAGCATCTAGAGAAGCATTTTACATCAATGTTCCCTCATCCTTCACCCACCTGGAGAAGTGTTGTTATTATCCTCAACTAAATGGGATATTAGCATCTAGAGAAGCATTTTACATCAATGTTCCCTCATCCTTCATCCACCTGCAGAAGTGTTGTTATTATCCGCACTTTAGAGATGAGGAAACTAAGACTTAGGGGAGTTAAATTAAATGCCTAGAGTCAAGCAACTGGTTAAATGTCAAACCCTCTAGGAGTCAAACCCAATTCTGCTTTTTAACAAATTATTCTTTCTGTTATTGCTTTCCCAGCAAGAACACTTCTTGAAATGAAAAATAAAAGCAGCATTAGATGCTGATATCAGACCTGATAGTTGTACATTTAGAAGAGATACGATTAGAATCAAAAATAAGTGGGCAGAAAAAATTCAAGTACTAATAATGGGGCGAGTGACAAACGATACCATATTCTCTGAAATTTTAATACCTTTAAGTAATTGAGAAACATTAAGATGATCAAAGAGGACATGAAGAAAATTATCACTTAAATAAAATAAATGTTCTAAGAAATTAAGGAAAAGAAAACATTGTGGATAGTATTTCCTGATACCTGACATTCAAGAAGCAGATGCAAATTTGCTAAATGTTTCCTTTATCACTTATGATCCAGCATATATACTGTGACTTCTATTATAATCAGAGGACATGCTGGGCCCTGGAGATGAAAAGGTGATGTTTGGGGTATAGAATGTGAATGTTAAATTTCCCCCTGAGGAAAGCCCACTGGTTATCTAATTAAGCCTGTGAACATCCGCTCCCCAAAATGCACAAATATAATTTGTAACCCCTGGAGTTTACAAGATATTCTATCTTCCTGAAAAAGTGGTATGTTAGAACAAGTCACTTTGTTGATGCCCTAAAAGTCAAAAGTCTGTGTCCAATATGTATGTTAGAATTTTTTAGTATATAGTATTTTCAAAAGACAAAATGTGGATTCAAGAATATTTTTCACTCCTTAGAGAGGCTATGTTTTCTGCCAACGAACATAGAGAGGAAAGAAGTTTTGCTTGACAGAGAAGGTTTGAGCAAGAGAAACATCCTGTACTAATGATTATGAATTCATCTCTACTTCTGCATGTAGTATTTTATTTAATTTGCAGATAATTGTTTTATGTAATATGAATTCTGAAGAAATTAAGTCCTGGAAGGGTGACTAAAATGTGAAACAAATGAGCAAATGACCTACATATGTTTCTTTGTTTATGTGTAGATTTCCTTTGCTGGATAACTTATTACTACAGGCTTAAATAGCCTATTTTATATTCTCATATTTTCTACGTATCAGACATCTGACTATGGCTTAACTGGGTCCTCTAATGGAGTCTTACAGATGGCAATTAATGTGTTAGGTGGGGCTGCAATCTCATCTAAAGCTTGGGATTCTAGACTCACATACATGTTGTCAGAATTCATTTCCTGGAAGCTGTAGAGTTCATTTTGGCTTCTTTTAAGCTGCAGTGGAAAGTCTCTACTGCTTTGAGTTTCTGACATCAGGAAAGGAAGTCCTTTTTTAAAAGATTCACTTGCATCCATCAGGTCCACCCAAGATTATCTTTCTTAGATTGATTCAAAACCAAATGATTTGGTATCCTGCACCTCGTAGTGCCTCCACTTTTGCTGTATCCTGTGCATAATCACAAGAGTGACATTGCATGGTGTTCTCGGGACCCCACGTCAACCCAGCTGGGTACACCTTCCTGGGCAGGGGGGTCCCCAAGGGTGTGACTCACAGGGGAGCATTCAAGAATTACACCCACAAAATGTTTATCCACAGAGAGACCTGACCAATGTAGTAGCACAGCTTTTTAAAGAAAACCTTGTCCAGCACTTTGGGAGGCAAAGGAGGGTGGATCACCTGATGTCAGGAGTTCAAGATCAGCCTGACCAACATGGTGAAAACCTGTCTCTACTGAAAATAGAACAATTAGCCTGGTGTGGTGGTGCATGCCTGTAATCCAAGCTACTTGGGAAGCTAGTGCACACCTGTAATCCCAGCTACACAGGAGGCTGAGACAGGAGAATCACTTGAACACAGGAGGTGGAGGTTGCAGTGAGCTGAGAGCACACCATTGCACTCCAGCCTGGGAGACAAAAGCAAAATGAAAAAATGCTCATCCTCACTGGCCATCAGAGAAATGCAAATCAAAACCATAATGAGATACCATCTCACACCAGTTAGAATGGCAATCATTAAAAGTCAGGAAACAACAGGTGCTGGAGAGGATATGGAGAAATAGGAACACTTTTACACTGTTGGTGGGACTGTAAACTAGTTTAACCATTGTGGAAGACAGTGTGGCGATTCCTCAAGGATCTAGAACTGGAAATACCATTTGACCCAGCCATCCCATTACTGGGTATATATCCAAAGGATTATAAATCATGCTGCTATAAAGATACAAGAACACATACGTTTATTGCAGCACTATTAGCAATAGCAAAGA
>NW_016806392.1:1798500-1822672 GCF_001698545.2 Rhinopithecus bieti | reverse complement strand
GGATGAAGCTGGAAACCATCGTTCTGAGCAAACTGTCGCAAGGACAGAAAACCAAACACAGCATGTTCTCACTCATAGTTAGGAATTGAACAATGAGAACACTTGGACACAGGAAGGGGAACATTACACACCAGGGCCTGTTGTGGGGTGGGGGTGGGAGGAGGGATAACATTAGGAGATATACCTAATGTAAATGACCAGCTAATGGGTGCAGCACACCAACATGGCACATGTATACATATGTAACAAACCTGCACGTTGTGCACATGTACCTTAGAACTTAAAGTATAATAACAGTAATAAAAGAAAAGAAAAAGAAAACCTTAAAAAACAATGAGAGGGAATAAAAGACATTTTGGATTTGTAATTGCCATGCTTTGCAAAATTTCCTGTGACATCTTCTTCTTTTTATTTTTTTAATAAGGGGGAAAGTATATACAATAAACTTCTGTTTGTTAGAATTTCTTTATTACACTTTCTCCTTTGTTAACTTTCCAATCTCTTTTGTCTCAAGAGTATTCCAGTTAAATGTTAAAATGCCTGCAATTTGGGGAAAATTAAAAGATTTATTTAAAATATTTTGTGATTGAATTTTCAAAAAATAAAATAACTGAAAAAGGATGACTGTGTACACATAACTATACTTCTTTGCTGGTATATGATATAATTGAATTTTTTTTTTCAATTTTGCTTTCATTCTAGGAGCTGGTTTCTTCTTTATCTACTTGGTACTTATCATGAAAGTATATAATAGTTATAGAAGGGACTCATTCATCACTCAGCCATCTCTGTCATATCTCAACTGCTACAACAGTGGTACACTTCTGCACATGCTATGAAAGAATCAGTGTAATCACTCTTTAAAATCATTAGGGATTAAACAAATAACAGTGAAGCACATTTTGGAAAACATTTGTTTTTCGTGTTCTAAACATAGTATGTCCTCACATTTACTTTAAGCTCTGTCCTTGAATTAATTTCATTTATAATACATTTTAAAAGTAAGAAAAACCTCGATGTCTGTCATTTAAAACTTGTATTGATTTGTATGCATCTCACTTTGTGTTTTTGTAAACTGCCATTGAAAAATCTTAAGATAATTACTGTATAATGGGGTAATTAATTAAAATAACAACAATAAAGACTAAAATTTCTAAATTAGTCTCAAACCATGTTAACCTTACTTTAATTCTCAAGCTGTAATTTCAAGCCAGAGAAGGAACTTAGAGGCATTCCATGTAAACTTCAATTTTGTGTGTGTGTGTTTTGTTTTGTTTTGTTTTTTAGGAAGAAGAGTGGCCCAAAAAATGATGAATCTTTATTGAAATCATATAACAGTGATTTTGTAATTACATAACTGATTTTTAAAATAATGTTGTCTCCTTTTGAACATTTTTTGAGATGCTAGAGAGAGGGGGTAAATGAAAATAGAAAGGATGAATAAAATGGAAATATTTAGAATACTTTTAAAGACACATAATAACTAAGTATTGTTTTAAAGGAAGAGAAGGTTGTTTATTCAGTGACAAAGAAATAGGATAGGAAGTCCTGGGGGAAACGGGACCTGGGAATCCCTAAGAGAATACTATATATTTGTTCCATTTTGTAGCATGTAGGTCACATGATGTGGTGGCAAGACAGTTTTTGTTTGTTTTCCCCTTTGTGTTTTAAGGGAGACAAATTTGGGGGAAGAGACATTATAGTTGTTGATCTATTCATTCACTAAACATTTACTAAGCTACTGTTGTGTGATCAACACTGCATTTTGTTTCAGTCTAAAGAATGTACATATTATTTTGGGGGGACCATTTGTTTTACAATATTCATATACTTTACAAGCCAAAATATCACCTCATCTTGATTGTCGTAAACTGAGCACAGCTGTATGCACTATGTAAAGCTTAAACATTTTCAAATATATTTACTAAATTCAGTAGCATAGTTTCATTTACTATACCCAGAAGGCATACTGTCTAACTAGTCTGGGAATAGTTTCACGTTTCACTTTTTAATTGAAATTCAACAATTATTAAAACTGTTTTGGCTGGAGGACCAGCCAGTTGACCTAAGCTCAAAATCAGATCTCAGTACGGAGACTATTTCTTTATTCCAAGCCAGAATGAAAAGAATCTCGGCCAAGTGTCCAAGTTAAAGGCAAAGCTCAAACAAAAAAAACCAATCACACTGAAAGGTGGTCCTGTATGATAGATGAATCTAAGGAGAACAAGCTTGAAAGAAAGATAAACTGGTTCAAAATAAACAAGGGCAGAACATTATTTTCTATAAACAACATCTAGATTTCTATGTCACATGTTAGCCTGAAAAGGCTACAAATAATAATTTTATTTCATTTTTAGCTGAAATGTACTTTATAAGTGTGCATACACTTAGAGACTTTAAATTACTGACCATTCTTGGCATTTCACACTTACTTTTATCTTCCCTGTACCTCAAAGAAATACAAGGAAGCCACCTTTTAAATGATAAGTCACCACTGTTTTCAAGGCATGAATCAAAATTTGGGAGAAAAACTTAGCCCCTGATAAGTTTTATCAGAAATTATTTTATTAATTTGGATCTGCTTGAAAATAATCCTTACTGAACGTATACTATAAACTTTTATGTGGACGTCAATAAATAGAACATAAATGATGTAAAAGTCATAGTTTCAAAAGAAAGAAAGAAGAGAGAGACTTTTTTTTCCATTCGTAATTCTCCTGTTCTTTCAAGTTCCCTTATTTACTTTGAGATTGTTACATTTTTCTTCCATTCCTACTGCTCCTCATCTATCATGCTCCTTTCTTATTTTATTTGAGACTACTACAATGTGTCTCTAATGGTTCTACTGCACTCGGTCTGTGCATTCAGAAACTGGCAAAGAGAAGCACCCAAAAATAGAAGAAAACCCCCAATCATGGCACTTCACTTCACATGAAAAAACTTCTTCATTTTCTGCCAAATGAAACCTGACTTCTCCGCCTGTCTTTCAGGCTTTCTACTGAAAACCCACCCCACATTCTCATGTCTCGCCATTCCTTACCTAGAATGAGCTCTTCTCTGCCCTGTGCCTTTCAGCACCTGTGACTTTATTCTGATAGTCCTTTCTGCTTTTTATCTAGTTCTACGAGTCCAACTCAAATTCTGAATCCTCCTGGAATTTACTCTAATTTATTTTCCTTTCAGTACTTCCCAGTTCTCAGAATGAGCTGTTCTACCTTGGCGCTCTCACATACTTGCTTCTGATGCTATGTGTCATGTGCAGAATTGTGTCCCAGATATTTTTCCAAGTCTCCCTGGTTTCCTTAAACAGTGACAAGCTCTGTGAGGTTGCAGGCTGCACTGTATCCAAGGCTCTCCACGTGCAGCTCCCCAGCAGCCTGCAACTGGCATGGATTGCCCTGCACCCTCCCCTCCAGGCACAGTTTTGGAATGTCTCTTAATTTCTATAAAGCTTATTTTTGAGATAAAATAAAAACCTGCGTGATAACTCATGATATGTTGGAGAGAAATAAAGAGGCAGATGCGGCAGGAGATTACAAGGAAATGTCAGCAACTTATGTGGCAGGGTTTGATTTGGGGGACTGTAGAGAGTAGATAGGATCGAGAGGAATAACAAAACAATAAGGAAGACTGTACCCACAGAGCATAAACAGACAGGCAGGGAGACTTCACCATGCAGAAAAGAGGGGAGGTTAGGAGTCGTTTTGGTTATTCATAAATCAGATAATATGTAGTTTTAGATTTACTATTTCAATTCTGGTCACATAGCTTAAATATACGTTGAGATATACTGAAGGAGTCCATAAATCTAAGAAACGACTGAAATATTTAAATACCTAGATAAAAATACAGGCATGGAACAAATTGGGTATTAAAAGTAATTGTTACCTAATTTACTTTTTTCAGATACTGTGCAATACTACTCTCAGTATCTGAAAAGGTTAATTAGGTAACAAATTAAAATATGCTTTATGCAAATATATGTGCATTAGCTTAAAGTATCTACCTTATCCTGACTTCAGTATGTTTTAAAATGCAAAATAAATATAATTTATTTGTATTTTTTATCTAAATACTTTTATTTACATTATTTAATTTGCTTCTTTATGTTCCACCTCCCATGATCATGATTGAGAGTGTCTTATATAGACATGTGTAATACAACAAAAGTTACGGAAAATAAATGAAGCACTTGGAACACAGACAATATGATGAAATTGAGCTAAGATTGTTTCACAAAGGACTTATTATAAGGTTCTGAATCATAAGTTGGTAGAAGGATCAAAATATGGCTCTGATCTTTCTAGAGGCTGGAACAAAGAGGGAAACATGATCATTAAAAAACGTACCAAGCATTCCTTATCAAGAACGTGGAAAAGGAAAAGAAAAAAGAAACAATAACTTATCAAACACTTTGACTAGGTTCTCTCATTCAGTCTTCACATACTCCACACAGTGGGCCTGTCTTTCCAACCCATGGCAGGGATCAGTGGTTTTTCTGGAGCTGTTATGGAGGTGATTAGTATGTCGGAGTAGCTTCCTCTTTGTCCTGCATGAAGGAGGGAACAGTTGCCGTCTTTTAAAATGAATCTTTTCTCCAAGCAGAATTCAAAAAGAAGTAAAAAAATTAGGAAATATGAAAAAAAACAGATCTGAAGGTATTGGAGAGGTAAAAGACAGGCATAAATATACGGTCAAGGTTTGAGAGATGAAATCTCACAGAAAGTGAGCCCAGTGTTGAGGATGTAATCTAGGGATTACATCTAACCTAAGGATGTAATCTAGATTCACAAGATTAGGGATGTACTCTAAATTCACAAAAGTTAATGTAAATTTGGAAGACTAAGAAGCCGTAAATAAGGGTATTTTGCTCGGAGTCTGCTAAAGAAGGCCCTACTAACCTCCCTGCCAGGCTTTGGGTTGGGATCTCAAAGTGCTACAACCTAGGAGTGAAACTGCCCTTGCAAAAATTATGATAGTGAGGGAAATCTGACAGAAAAATTATGACAGTGAAATAAATCTGACATAACTGACTCTGTCTTCCTTCTAACCTCCAAGCTGCCTTTGTTCATTCCTGGGCATAAGCCAAGCTAACTATGGGAGGAATTTAGTTTATAATTTAACTTTAAAACAAAGATGATAATAGCTCCTCCCTGAAATTAACTGCCTCCTTGCTCAGGTACTAAAACCACCTGTGTAAAACTAAAATTAGCAACAAGGTTAGAATTATAGTTCAGGAGTCCTGCAGCCAGAGGTTACAAGATTTGTACCCTTACCACTTGCTTCTGTAGATAACATCACTGTTGTAAAACCTAAGGTTGGTATTTTCTAGACCCTGCATTTTGATGGACTAGCTGGTGGTCCACCTGAACCAGTAACCAATACTAAGAAACGGGCTCATCTGGTCTTGTGACCCACCACCCAGGAACTGACTCAGCACAAGAAGACAGCTTTGACCGCCTATAATTTTATCCCTGACCCAACCAACAAGCATTCTCCATTCCCTAGCCTACTGCCTGCCAAACTATCCTTGATAAACCCTAGCCTCTGAGTTTTTGAATAGACTTATTTGAGTAATAATTACACCCATCCTTCGACATGGATAGCCCTGTGATTATTAAACTCTTTCTCTGCTGTAATATGGCTGTCTCAGTGAATTGACTTTATCTGTACAGTAGGCAAGAAGAGCCCATTGGGTAATAACAGGAGCGATAGTAATTCATAAACAGACTGGTCATAGCAGGGATGGAAAACCAGCTTTGGATCATCTCAATATATGATTAAATCAAGGCCATATGGGATTACTACTCCCCTGGCTTCCTTCCAGAAGCAAATATAAATCATCTCAGAAGAAGATAATATTAACTTAAGCTTAACATTATTTTTATAATTATTCAAATGCAATGTCTGGAACTGAAAGAGAAATAATCAATATATGAGGAGACAAAATAATGTGATACAAGATAATATGAAAAATAATGTTATTTTGCAAGGAAAAATAATAGACAGTAGAAACAGGCAGGGAATGCAGATAATAGAGTTATCAGATGCAGGCTTTACTATAGCTATGAAAAATATATGAAAGAAATAAAAGACAGGACTTTCCGCAGAGAATTGGGAACTATAAAAGAAGTTATTTAAATTCTAGAACAGAAAATATAATACAAATTTAGAATTCAGTTGATGAAGCTGGACAAAGATTAGGCATAGACAAAGACATAAAATATCCAGAATAAAAAATGGAGAAGTAAAGATGAAAATACAGAAAATCAAATGGAAAACACAGAGAACACAGTGAAGAAGTCTGAGGTCCCTGAAAAAGAGGCAAGAGAAAGCATGGAGCAGAAACAATATTTCTAGAGATAGTAAGTGGGAATTTTTTAAAAAGAGAAACTAATTTCAAATGAGTAAGTGTAAGATTGGCAACTGGGCAGTCGGTGCTGCATCCCCAGCCCGCCTCCATGGCCGCCTACAAACTGGTGCTGATCCCGCACGGCAGGGCAGGGCGAAAGCGCGTGGAACCTGGAGAACCGCTTCAGCCGCTGGTACAACGCCGACCTGAGCCCAGGGGGCCACGAGGAGGCGAAGCACAGCAGACAGGCGCTGCAAGATGCTGGCTATAAGTTTGACATCCGCTTCACCTCAGTACAGAAGAGAGCGATCCGGACCCTCTGGACAGTGCTAGATGCCATTGATCAGAAGTGGCTGCCAGTGGTGAGGACTTGGCGCCTCAATGAGCGGCACTATGGGGGTCTAACCGGTCTCAATAAAGCAGAAACTGCTGCAAAGCATGGTGAGGCCCAGGTGAAGATCTGGAGGCGCTCCTATGATGTCCCACCACCTCCCATGGAACCCGACCACCCTTTCTACAGCAACATCAGTAAGGAACGCAGGTATGCAGACCTCACAGAAGATCAGTTACCCTCCTGTGAGAGTCTGAAGGACACTATTGCCAGAGCTCTGACCTTCTGGAATGAAGAAATAGTTCCCCAGATCAAGGAGGGGAAACGTGTACTGATTGCAGCCCATGGCAACAGCCTCCCGGGCATTGTCAAGCATCTGGAGGGCCTCTCTGAAGAGGCTATCATGGAGCTGAGCCTGCCGACTGGTATTCCCATTGTCTATGAGCTGGACAAGAACTTGAAGCCTATCAAGCCCATGCAGTTCCTGGGGGATGAAGAGATAGTGCGCAAAGCCATGGAAGCTGTGGCCGCCCAGGGCAAGGCCAAGAAGTGAAGGCCAGCGGGGAGGATACTGTCCCCAGGAACACCCTTCCTGCCCGTCTTGTCCCTCTGCCCCTCCCACCTGCACATGTCACACTGACCACATCTGTAGACATCTTGAGTTGTAGCTGCAGATGGGGACCGGTGGCTCCCATTTTCATCTTAGGCATTTTGTCTTCTGCACCCACTTCCTTCCTACAATCTAGTCAGAATAGCACTTCTAGAGCATAGGTTCTCAGTCCAAGCTGTGGAAAAGCTCCCCTTATACAACAGTTTAAAGGTAGTAACTTGGGTTTTTGCGAGTTCTTTGTTTACTAAGGACTTGTGGGGAGGAACCATGCTAAGCCATGACCAATGAGGAGAAGCAACAGAGCCTGTCTGTCCCCAGGAGCCAGTCCTCTGCTCTTCTGCAGTCAGGCCACTGCCTGGGTGCTCTAGTCATTCCAGTGGAACATGAATGTAACCTGCATGGTGATGTGACAACTGTTTCCTCCCTGACCCTAGAGGACCTGGCTCTAGAAGTTTGGGATTAATCCTGAATTTAGTTATGTGTTACATTTACTTTTATTTAAAAAGTTTAGTATATATAAATAATACAAAACAATAACCCTTCTGGGGTTTCTTGTGGCGGTTGAAATNCTTTTTTTTCAAAAAAAAAAAAAAAAAAGATTGGCAACTGTCCGCTCAACAAAAACAATGAAAGCCATAAAATGAGGAAATAATATATTTGAACTGATGGGAGGAAGAAACACTAAAAAGAAAAACAAATACTCTCAACCCCAAATTCTATAACCAAAGAAGGTGATCATTATGATGATGAATACAGATTTAATGTACTCTCTATCAAAATCTCGACTTGCTTTTTTGTAGAAATTGACAAACTGTATTAGTCAAATTTCTCCAGAAAAACAGAACAAGGCATATACATGAATTATACAGGCTGAGATGTCCTGAATCGACAGCTGGAAAGCTAAAGACCCAGGACAGTTGAAGGCATCATTCTAGCTTAAGTATGAAGTCCTGAGAACCAGGAATGCCAGTTTTATAAGTTCCAGTTGGGGTACAAGTCTGAAGACAGGAGAAAACCATTGCCTCAGCTTGAAAACAGTCATGCAGTGAGAATTTCAAATATAATTTATTAATTATAATCCTCGAGACAGAACTATTAAAATGTTTCAGTGAATTATGTTTGTCATGTGAAAGCTGGGATACCACTCTGCATTGTTGAAACAGCGACAAACATTTTCTTTTAGTTGTGCAAAGTTAAATTTACCCTGTGTAATGACAGCATAAAATTGGCTGAGTGTGATTTTTTTTTTTAACTGGGATAGAATGGTGTACTCTAGGCTCATAAGAACCCCTGTGCTTAAAAAAAAAAAAAAAAAAAAGTGAAAACCTTTTAGTAGAGGGAATCACACCACACTTTTTCGGTTGTTACTTTTTATCTGACATGTATGATAACACACAAGAAGATGCTGTAAAGCTGGAGATGGGGAAGTTAGAGAATAAAAGGTGTTGCATTGGCAATGGGCAGAGAGGTGCCTCACAAACAGGCAGCAAGAAGCAACAGAGAGGAGTGTCCAGGAGCTTCGACTCTGGAGCCAATCACCTAACTCCTCTGTGCTTCATTTTTCTTATCTGGAAAACAGAGTCAATAATCATCACAGCATTGTTATATGAATTGCGTGAGTTGCTGTTTGCATAGTGCTCAGAACACTGGCACACGGTAACTACTTAAAGCTTTGTATGACAAAAAACACTGAGCTGACAAAGTCCACCATCACATTTCAGACTCTGCCAGCACGGAGTAGATCACCATGGCCTTTTAAGAGCAAGTGGCTTCTAGAGAACAACCGCTGATATAGTCACTTCCTATTGCCCACTAAAATCCACAATTACTAAGAGACAAAAATTAACAAGATATGTAAAAATTAAGGGAAATATTACTGCCAGAAACTCAGAGGAGTTTGCCCTAAGTACAAAGCCAAGGAACAGAATGGGACCCACTTAGTCTTTGCTACAGAAAACAGAGTCCTCACTTCTTGGATTGTGTAAGGCATCCTGGGCCAAATGTAGCTAGAGAACCAGGCAGCTGCTCCCTACTGAGGAAGCAGTGTTCTTTCAAACAGTTCACTCATTACCCTAACCCCTGTGAATCCATTCTGAGATCAAAATTGCAGAAAATATCTGGGAAAAAGATAGAAAGGAGTATCAAAACATATCATTATCTGGAACACATAATCTTCATAAGTAAAATAGCAAATAGTCAGGCAAAGGAATATTAAGAGTTACATTTTTTTTCTGAACTGTGTCATTCCAAAATAGGAAAGTAATCAGCAGTTTATGTGGTAGACCAGAAAATGTAAATGATCTGTTGTCTCTATGCTGAGGCTGGCCCCGGAACTGGGTGTGCGAAGATGCTCCAGGTGTGACTCTTACCTTCAGATTTAGTCAAGCCTCATCTACAAACCTTGTGTATCAGTAATATGAGTATAGATACACACACACACACACACACACACACACACAAGCTTTTCAAACAAATGTACCATTAAATATACAGCAAACTTCCTCCGAGGATGCATCATCCTCTAAAAGTGGTACATCTTACGAGAAGGCTGCCCTAAATTGTTTGGCACACACAAAGTAAGGCAAAAATAACATGGCACTTATTCATTTTTTTTTTTACTGATTTAATAAGTTAGTTTTAATATGTACAAGGGACTCTGACAGAACATGAAATTTGGCAGTGAACAAACTGGACAAGGTCCATGCTTTTGAGGAGCTTACATTTGGTGATGTAAACAACGTATTACATCGCAAACCTGTTTGACTGTTATACATCGCTTTTATTTATTTCTTTAACAAATAGTTTTGAGCATCTGGCCCTGTGCTTCTTGCTCTTGGACTGTTTGATTCTGGGTTTCATATCGAACTTAAAATCTAGTGAATGACACAGGGTAAAAATCAGACACAAAAGTATACTAAGATTGAGATTATTCTTAGCAAGAAAATAGACATAATTCCATGGAAGTGTATAAAAGTGTAATTTAACCTGAGATACGATGGAAAGACAAGTTAGGCATTTAGGCAGAAATAACAGCACATAAAAAAAATTGTGGTAACAATGAGTTTGAGACATTTGAAGGGGTATAAAGGCCAGAAATCAAGTAATCACATAAGGACGGAAAGACCACCCCATTGTAATTTCTAGGCAGTGAGAATCCAGGAATGGGAGAGCATAAAGAAGCATCCAGTTTTTAGGTGGATCCTTCCTTAAGTCAATTTCCCAGACCCATTTCCAGCCAAGTGTGATGATATGACCCTGCCCTGGTCTATTAGGGGAAGGTGAAGGGCCATTTTCTGTAACATTTCGGTAAACAAGAGATGCCTCACTCACAACCTTTGTCCCTTCTTTCTCATTTTCTTCCTGCTGCTTGTGGCATGAACATGGATTCACACTGGGCAATGAAGACAATGTTCTAGGGATGTCAACCTCCAAGCAGCCTGGACTCCACTGGGGTTCATGGAGCAAAGGCATTGCAGGGTCCTGACGGCATAGCTCTATGCTTCCATGCAAGCAAGGATTGAGGCCTGGTGTTGTTTAGCCACTATTATCTGAGGTTCCAGGCACTCTTCACCTCACCAAATCTTAATTAACGTGGAATTTGGTAATGAAAGTGTGGCAGCGTAAGTCATAGTGGAAAATAATAGCTTTTTTTTTTTCCTTTTAGCTCTGCAGGATGTTGAGAAAATGGCGGAAATCCCAATCTAAATGTTACTGTATCATGGATTCTTCAATATCCTACCCATCCCAGATGTAAGCCTTTACCATTCCTGCCTGGAACAATATACTGACTCCTATGGAGTCAAGATAACTGGTGCTTCTCATTCTCTCTTTTGTAAGTAGAAGTCCAGTTATACTTTTTGTTAATGCTCCGTAATTACATATTGCCTGTGCAGGGAAGCAGACTTATATTTTGATATCTAGTTTTGTTGTTTACAAAGAGCCCCAGTGGGGCATAGTGAACAATCCTGGACCTGGATCTGAATGTGATTTGCAATGGAACTTCAGGACTGCCTTTCACAGAGGAGTGTTGACTGTAGTTTACACATGGGAAGATATGGAATTAGGAGAACCATTTATTATAGTCAGAGGCCTATGCTCCCACACACCAGACAAAACCCTCCCCAAACATTCAATGGAATCCTCACACTCCAAGAAATATGTAGCTTAGAAAATATGTTCAATAAAATGAAATACGAGTAGTCAGTGGTTTTTAAATAACCAAATAAACACATGCTAAGAGGACTACTTTTGAAAATATTAATAGACCCATAAATTTTACCACAAAACAAAAGTATGGATTTTTGCCCAAACCATTTTGTAAAACAAGCACAAAAGTACCATTTTATGAAACAAGCAGAAAAGAACAAGATGGAAAACCTATCTAAAATGATGTTTGTGGAGCAGCTTAATATATCATCTAAATAGAGTAAATACAGATGTAACTGCATTGATACCAAATGGAAGACAATGGAGAATCAGGAAAATGTTGGAAGTTGAAGGAAGGGGGAATGTAAAGACCTTTTTCAGCAAAAGAGCACAGGAAAAGACATTTTGGGGAAAACGTTCTCAGGTAGAAAGCATTAGTAGTTGACCTTCACATTGGAGAAGATTCTCATTTCCTCAGTTTCCATGGTTGACACAGTTTGCATGATAATAAACAACTTCCCATGTTTTAGCTGGAAATCATTGGATATGATTAGATTTGAAGTATAGTCAGGATTGGCATCCAAGGCTGATAAAGACGTCCACAGCAAGGAGCTGTAAAAATAGATGTCAACTTCAACTAAGCATCTGTGTTCAGTTGAAGATCAAATTGAAAAAGTGAAGCCTGAGAGGAAAAGTATAGGAACAGTGATCATTAGTGAGCTAAGTGGAAAGGGGGTGACTTCTGGAAAGAAAGTTGAAAATTAATAACTTGTGTAAGGATCGGGGTATGGTGGCCAGATGTGAGACCAGATGAGGAGCATGAAGGATCTTGAGGGCTGGAGTGTTAGCAAGATGGGATGCATCCAACATCCATCAGAAGACATCTGTGAAGCTAGTAGAAAGGTCTCTATACTATAAAAGCTGACCTTTGAGTACATCCTAAAATAAAACTTGAAAACCTTCACACATTGCTAAGTCTGCTGTGAAGTACAGCCACGACCAACGTAATGTGAAAGAAGATAGGGATACAGAACATAATAAATATCTAGGATGATGCAATGATGAAAGCATCTGAAAGTGTCATCCACATTCCAGCAGAAGATTTGTTGCTAACACTATTGCTAATAACATCACGTTACTCCTAAAGTTGCAGGCCTACACCCCATCCTGAAATTTTCTGTTTTATTAAATGTGTTTAGTGTGACGTCTATACTAGTTTATTAATCCTCTGTTTTCTTTAAGACAGTGTAAATTAAAATACGGTTTTTAAAAAAAACTTGAAAAGAGGGATAACCAACCAGTCTTCGCATTTGTTGACCAAGTGCTTTGATGGGGTGAATAGACAATCTGCTTGACAAAATGCAGTCCATATATGCCATTTTTAAATCTATATTTATTCTCAGTGCTAATAATTTCCCTCCACACATGCAAGTCTATGCATGTTCCCAATGAGATCTTTCCTGACACATTTCTTTGCCTGTCAAAAATAACCTCCCTCCCTTTCACTTCTCAGATTCCGTGCACTCTCCAGCATGCTGCTAAAATACTACCTCATTAAGCTTTCCTAAGTACTACTACATCTCACTATAACGGGGCCTTTTCTTTCCTTCAAGTTTTATTTTTGTTACTTTGCTTTGTGAGTTAGACCTAGAAAATCTAGGTTAGAATTATGTGCAAAGTAGGATGTCTGTTTTTGAAAAAGCATTGATTTGAACCATTAAGAATGTGCTTGATCAAGCTGAACTTAATAATGGAAGAGCAGATCTAGTTGCATTCCCTATGATTTGGTAAAGGGAATTTCATTGATTTAGAAACCCCGCTGATGCTCTGCTTACGTATGGGAAATTGCAACTAATTGACATTGAGAAGTTAATATTGAAAATATAAGATATTTCCAAATTACAAAAGAAATATTAAAAATAGTTATGCCTAATTAACATATCAGATTTTCCATTAGTATATCTCATGATTTCGGAGTCAAATTACTAATGTTCACAGGCAATACATGTTAGAAAAACCTCAAAAGGGGCCGGGCGCGGTGGCTCAAGCCTGTAATCCCAGCACTTTGGGAGGCCGAGACGGGCGGATCACGAGGTCAGGATATCGAGACCATCTGGCTAACACGGTGAAACCCCGTCTCTACTAAAAAAAGACAAAAAAAAAAAAAAAAAAAAAAAAGGGGGGGATGGGGGGGGGGGCCTGTAGTCCCAGCTACTCGGGAGGCTGAGGCAGGAGAATGGCGTAAACCCGGGAGGCGGAGCTTGCAGTGAGCTGAGATCTGGCCACTGCACTCCAGCCTGGGCGACAGAGCGAGACTCCGTCTCAAAAAAAAAAAAAAAAAAAAAAAACCTCAGAAGGAATTTTCTGAATATTAAAGAAACAAAGGTAATTCACATCATGTATAAAATTATCCCTATCTATTGAACAGCCTTTTCAGTCCATGCTCACTTTTTTCTTTTCTGTCATTAAGCTTTCTAAGAAAATAAAATATATATATGGGAAAATTAAAGTATGAGAGTTCATAAATCTTGCTGTTTATTCATTCGGCTTTAGATCAGTTTGTTTGTCAGTGTCTTCTCTTGTTTTTCCCCACTCCCTGACTGTTTTTCTCAATGCTAATGAATCCTGTGCCCTCTGTTGGCTTCTTTGCAATGAAAGTCATGTAGAAAATGCCATTTATTTTAAATGAAACTCTTAGCCAATCTTTCCATAGGCAGTTGATCACAGGAGATAAGCGGCTTATAGGTTAAATGAGAAATCATAGAATTGTTCTATTTAGGCACCCACATTCTCTCTCTTACAGCTACCACCTAGGATTTAACAGTTAATAATTACTTGTGGAGGAGAAGTTCATTTCTCATAAGAGCAGAAGCCTAGTCTTATGATTAATAACAAGCTTCCTTGTTATAATGACATTGGCCATTTAAGATACTTAGGTATTAGGTGGATTTACATTTCTGGAAAGTTAAAGAAATTCTACTTTACTTCCTTTTGCTCTTAGAAATGACATGAATGGGTGAGGAAAAGTGCTTGCTTCTTATTTAAATTTCAAATAAGAATTTCATGAAGAAGGATTAAATAGCTTTACTTATAAAATAGCTGTCTATTTTAAATAAAACATAAATCAGATATAAAGTTTAATATAATAAACAAATCTAAAAGTCAAATTACACTATCTGCTTTCTAACAAAATTCTCCTTTCCTGTTCTTTCCTGTCAACTTCCTTTGTGTTTACACTCATATTTTCACTTAACTCTTATAGAGCCACTTTTTCAGTTTTAGATGGATTTTATTGTCTTCCCAATACAAAAGTTAAAGTTCTAAGTCTTATATACGTGCACCTGCAAAATCAATGCACGCGCATGCGCGTGCGTGCGCGCGCGCACACACACACACACACACACACACACACACACTTTATTCCCTCTGCCACCAGGGAGTTATAGCCTATGTTGTTGTTGGTAAGTCATTGGCTATGATATTAAGACTGAATATTTTTCACAGCTTTGGCAAATAACACACTAGAATTACATTTCTTTTTACATATTTTAACTTAGATAACTATCTATGTTTTCCTTTACTTTAATTATTTTTTAGACCACCTGGGGAAAAATGCCTTTACATATTTTGAAATAATTCAATAATTAATTTGTGGAATTTTTTTCTGGAACCGACCATTCTTTTCTACCAGTCTTTACTGGGGACTCTCTAGATCAACTGTCCTGGTGTTCTCCTTAATCTTCCCTTCACCATTGTCCTGGGCAGCCTGTCATCCTCTCCCGTGTTCCATGTCTTCTTTCTGGATGTGATTTATTTCTCTTCTTGCTTACTCCTGTGGGTGGCTGGGATAGGGAGAGGAAGGATAGGCATTCTCCAGTAGCTCACAAGATGTTAATTTTTAGATATCTATATACGTTTGCAAATGTTTTCTTTCCATACAAAGTTTATATGGTAATTGATTTCTTTATGGGAAGAAATTTCCCCTCATGATTTTAAGGACTTCATTCACTCCATTGTCTTCTGGCTTCCAATATTTCTATTGAAAAGCCTGATATCAATCAAATTAGCAATATTCTCTATGGGATTTTAGGATTTTGTCCCTTTTCTAGAAGATTTTGGAATTTTTTTAATTCCTTGTGTTCTGAAATTCCATACTACTATGCTGTAACACAAGTGATGTTTTGTTTCATTTTGTTTTTCTTTTTTTTCATGAAAAGAATAAAAATATATGTAAGTCATAGCATCCTATTCTCAGGCCAATACTTCAGGTGCATTTGCTCTGTAAACTCTCACCACTCATCCTTCAACCTCTCAGGGGCTCAGCCCTCTGGGATGCCTTAGCATCCTCCTAAAATAACATTCAACAGAATACAGCTTGCATGTCATGGTGGACATATAGTTCCCTTCCAAATTCCTTCATGTTTCTTGTCTCTCTGTATCTCATCTCCTCACCTGACAAAACACAGTTCACAGTGACACAGTTCATCTTGTTGTGCTGTGATTCACAGCCCTCCAATGGCTACTCCATGTAGCGCAGCCATCCTGTTTCATTTTTCCCAGAGAAGACCTTTTCTTTTCCTCTCTTCTCAAATGCTTTGGTAGGATCTTTCTCATGTTATTTATACTGAACCTCGTGGAGTCTGTCCATCTTTACACACACATTTTCAGTTCTGATTTATTTTATTCTATAATTTCTTAGACAATCCCCCTCTTACTGTTTTCATTTCCCTTCTCCCAGCCTCCCATTATTTGCATATACAGTCTCCTGAGTTGGTTCTTTCTCATATCTCCACTCTTCGTCTTCTCATTATCTTCTTTATTTTCTAATTTTAGGATACTTCCTTAGCTTTATCTTTTTCTATCCAATGTTAAATTACTCTGCTGTAATTTTAATTTTCAATCTCTCCTTTTGAGTGTTATGAATTGAGATAGATAGACAGATAGATAGATAGATAGATAGATAGATAGATAGATAGATAGATAGATATAGAAGCTTCTTGTGTCATAGATGAAGTATCTTATCTAATCAATACATTTAGTATTTTGTTCTTTGTTTTCTTTTTTAAGTTTCATCTCATTTTCTGTTTCCTCTGGAATGCTTTTTGTTCTCATTGTTTGTTTTGGTCCCTCCCTGACTTTATGTTAGAAATGTTTCCTAATATCTTGTAATTACTGCACATTCTTGGATATTAATTAAAGAATTGCAAAGAAACATGCATACGTAAAACGTGTGCATGTTTGGACTGGTCAAAGGTTGGTTTTTACCATGGTGTAGTTAGGCAAAGACAATGTTGTTTTGTTGAGGGAAATACAAATTATTAGTGTATTTTGAGTATTTTCTTTTGTGACAATTAATTACCCCTGAGTGGAAACTTCTGCTCTGTTTCCTGGCATCTGTAGTCTGGATCCACTATCCCTAGAAGCAATCAGGAAGGTTAAAGTTGTCGTCATTTTACATGCAGACGTTCACGTTTTTCCCTAATTTTTTCTTGTGCTGGTGTGTCAAAGTCCAGAAGTTTTAAAATTTAAATTCCCAAGAAAATCACATCCCCTTTTTCTGCCAGTGTGGGAAGAGAGGCTACATGGTTGCTGATGGCTTGAAAAGGAGCCTAATATTCCTTCTTAAAGACAACTTTCCCCTCTGCAAGGGCTGGTCAGCACCCTGAACCTGTACCTGGTGCCTCTGATTCGGAAGTCTCACTAAACTTCTGGAAGAGGAACCAGCTCGCTTCCTACTTCCTTTCCCTGTAACTTTTCCCTAGTTTTCCAAGAGAGATTTGTAACATTCGTCTAGTTTACTGTCCCCCAGGGCTGTAGTCTTCTCCATATGCATTTATTTTCCCTGAGGACTTAACCCCTTATTGCTTTCAGTAGAGATTTGCGGAAAAACAGACATAAACATATGATGAGTTTGAGCTACTGTGTTTAACCACAGGCATATATATTCATATATCACTTCATTTTATTTATGAAGTAAAATTGGTTCCTGGCCCTCGACCAGCATTGAGTTGGTCCATAAAGTTTAACTGGCTCTGCCTGTGACCGTTAGAACCAAGATGCTCAAGTACAGAGAAAACCAAGCTGGCCCTTCCATTGTGCAGTGATTCTCAATGTATGGTCCAAAGACACATTTAATCAGACACTGTCAAGATGGATGCAGCACTCTGTATTGTGTCAAGCCCTCTGGGTGGCTCAGATGCCCACCCCAGGAACTATAATGTCTTCTTGGACTCATCGGGCCACAGATTCCCATAGACATGTATAGATGTTGCTAATATATACTTTTCTAACTCATTGTTAATATTGGATTTGTGTTGATAAATGGGTTGTATATCTCCATACCTCTGTATTTTTAAGTACCCAAAGTTTTTTGAAATATGTGAGATATTTTATCCCTTCTTAAAAATATTTTAATTTACTTTCCCTAATGAGCAAATGTTGGTCACCTGTACCACAGCTCCTGAACCACTGCTAGGTTATTTTCTGTGTCATTCCTTATAATTATTCCCAAGTCTTTTGGAGTCTTCTCATTTGGCCAATTTTACCAAAATGTCTCATGTGACAGCTTGTCAGGTCTCTTATCAAGCAATCTAAATAACCATATTTACTTAGAATCTTGAGTCTCACATTGTGGGATATAAGTTATATGTAGATAAACACTTTTTTAGGCTGGTTGTGGTAATTCTCATAGCAAAAAAGGATTATATATTTACATTCATTCACTACTGAAAAAAAGAAAGTGTTAGTTCTACATTGCAAACACTGAACTAGATGTTGAGTTTTAAATTAGAAAATATAGAGAAGATAAATGATTGTTAAATAGGCACATAAGGCTTCTTCTTTAAAAATGTAATGTGACTGTCACAGGTAGTTAATATGGTCATCGTGTTATGTTGACTTTGTTTTTATTCTTCAGGGAAGAAAATGACATTATTTAAATCTGTACTATTTCCACTAAGTTGTTAGTTGTTTCACTGATTTAATGCCCTGTCCCAAATAGCCAATGCTTAAGCATAGATTGACTCAGGAGGTCAGAAAGATATGCTTTTTGTTTTTTTCCTAAACATCATTCTGAACTTAGCCTGAGAGCAAATACAGCAAAATGAAAAGTAAAATTGTGCTTTTAGGGACTTTTTATCAATGTTTTTCAAAGGTTCTCCATAATCATTCATTATCACTCGTGGGTCAAAGAGAATTAGGATATGGTTATTTCAATAGAATTTTACTATCCCAGAGAAACAGTAAAAATGCCTGTAAGAGAATAAAAAATAACTCCAAAGTAGATAGAACATGAAGAAAACAATGAGGCAGAGATGTTGCTGGAGGTAATGTCATCCTACAGGATAAAAGCAACACTAGTGGGATGTTCTGATGCCAGTAATAATAGAAGTTACTGAGCAAACCTAAACAACAATGGAACAAACGTATGCAGGTAAACTTACGGTTTCTACACTTTGGGGATATCTTCCAAAGTTAGATTAATAGAAACAACTGGATGCGTACATTAAAAAAAAAAGTCTTCTCTTTTGTTTGGTCATTTTTCTTTCTTGCACATAGGGTCCTAGTGAAAGATAATAATGCTATAAAACGTATTTTATAGCACAAAGAGATGACTGTATGTCATTGATCATATTTTATAGCATATGTCAGCCAAAGCTATTGCTGGGTTCACTTTATGTTTCTTATGGAACATATTTTAAAATTAAAAAAAGAATGTTAGCATAAAACAATCTCAGAGAGCCAAACAAGCATGTTTGCTATATTTAAAAAGCAAACTCCATTGTACACGAAGGTACAGTGTAGTTCTCTCTGGCAAAACATATTTAGTCTCTGTTTTCCTTTCACAGATAATCCTACGTTAGCGATGGTTTTGAGAGAATTTAATAACCTTGGCAAGCACCCTCAAGAGTTGGGAGATATTAAACTTGAAATGGATTATAAGGTCTGCTGTTTTTATAATATTATTACTTACCTGATAGCTGAAGTGGCTTTTTGACTGGCAGTATAGTTCTACATGCCTATTGCTCATGTATTTGAAATAATGGAATCACTTGAATAATTGAATAAAAATGCTTGAAACTTTTGTATACAATTTAAAGAGAATTTCCAACTCTTAGGGAAGTAATAAGCATCTAGGTAAACATATTGCAATGTGCATATTGTAAAAACTCTCAAGTGACTTAGAGGATCTATCTAAAAAAATGTTAAAAGAAAAACAAATGTTTATATATAGGATTTAATAGTCTGTGAGCCAAATTAGCATATTTTATTTCTAGGCCTGATTGTGCCATTAACTAGCTGCGTAACATGTTATTTTTATAAAGAGGAATATTTATCTGACGCGTGTGCTCTGGCACTAGACCATGAAATCAGTCATGACCAGCTAATCTCCAGCACTGGTAACATTTTGATTCATGCTAGTCACCATCTATGAGAGCCGTATTCTTTATCTTTCCCTCCTTTCAAAAAGCAGTCAGGACCTTGACAGGAATCAGATGGCATACTCAAATGGCAGACGGGAGAGGAGCTTAATCCTCTGATTGTTTACCAAGTTGTGGCAGGCTGTAGGGAAATCCTGAGAGAGAACTTGCAGGCTGGATTCTGAGCTTCTTTGGATGATCGCCACCCCAGGTCTAAGGCAGAGGCAAAGGCAGTACTTATTAGCGGGCACTGGCAGTGAACGAGGTGGGGAGAAGGGGGACGAGAGAGAGAAAGACAAGAGAGAAAAGCTGTGGGAATGAGTACTGCAGTCCATTTGCCTTTCTTTCCAAAACCTAAACGCGAAGCAAAATCAAAGATGCTCCCCACGTAGGTCTTCCTCCCAAATTATAAAAAGGAAAGACAACTACCTCTTGTCAATTGCATATTGTGTGGGACTCGACTTGTCACACTTCAACTTCCCATAATGGTTCTTTCACCTTCGGTTCAACTACAGCATGGCAAAACCTTTTCGTATTTTGGAGTTCAGATACTTAGAAGTGGTAATATGATAAGACTTTTTAATGATACAGCATAGCTTGTAAAGATTGCCTGTTATTGGAAAACAGGTCAATTTTTCATTCCATGAGCTTTCTTATAAGACATAGCTTATATGAAAGCAGGATAGGGGCTTTAACTTTCTGTAGAAATAACTGCACGTGGGGATAGCAACGTACAATCCATTGTTCAGGAGCAAAACATTCTATTATTCTTCCATTTATCATATTTTGTTTTAAAGTTGTCTATTGTGAAAGGACTAGGTAAAACAAAGAGAAACTGTCATGAAAGTGGCAGAGCTAAGGGAAAACATAAAAAGTGGCTTGGGAGAAAATGTGTCACCTATTTTTCAAACTTCAGGAAGACAGCTTTCAAAAAGTTTTAGAAAACAAAGGCAATGTTATGATTTACAGTTGTGATGCATGTCAAAATACTAGGCTTTCAAACGTGAAGTGTGCAATGTCCAGCTTAGAAGATGCCTGTAAGTTATAAAACAAGTGCCAGAAAGAAGCATTTATTTTAAAAGGCCTAGCAAAAAGATTAAAATAAATACAGGTAATCAAGAATGGGCAGAAATTATTTGCATTCTTAAAAATACAATATACAAGAATAAATTGTAAAATTAAAACTGAGGATTGCAACAAGGGCTAAAGGCATGAGAATATAGCTTACTAGTTAAGTTCAGTGCAAGGCACAAAATGAATGAAGTCAGAGAAAACATGGTCAATAGGAAGAAGAGGTCATCCAAAAGAAAGTCAAAATCTTAAGTGAGATAAATTACATTCCCAGTAAGATGAATGAATTCTTATTGATAAAAACTGAGGATTGTTGAGCTGTAGGAATTTTGCAAAGGAAAGAGAAGAAAGTATTGATTTTAAAATTTTGAAATGAATGTCTTCAATCATATGATTTTATAAAAATGTACCTATTAAATCTAGTATTGAAGGTAATCGCTTTGATTTCAATTTTTGACTACGTAAATAATGTTACTATGAATTTCATTGACATGACTCTTACTATGCTAACATGTTGGGTACAAAACTAGGAGTGAAATTTCTGGCTAATAGGTACATTTATATTTAACTTTATAATGTAAACTAATTTCCCAATTAATGGTCCCACCAGCAGTGCATGAGGTTGTTCCACAGTGTCTCTAGCACTCAATATCACTAATAAACAGGAAATACACACTAAAATAAAAATACAGTGAGATACCATACAAAGCCTTCAGATGCCATCCAAAGGCTTTGTATGGTATCTCACTGTATTTTTATTTTAGTGTGTATTCCCTGTTCATTAATGATATTGAGTGTCTTTTTGTAGGTTTATTAACTTTTAGAATATTCTCTGTTGTTCATCATCTGTTGGAGTCTCTTGCCAATTTTCTTAGACTGTCTAACATTTTCTTGTAGAATACTAGCAGCTAATTTTACATTCTGGTTATGAGTCTTTGGCTAGTTACGTAAGCTGCAAATACTTTTCTCACCAGATCTGATAAACAAATTTAGTAAAGTCTGAGGTAACAAAGTCAATATACACAAATCAATAGCACTGCTATACACCAACAATGGCCAAGCTGACAAACAAATGGAGAACTCAGTCTTTTTTACAACAGTTGCAAAAACATTAAAATACCAAAGAATATACTTAATGAAGGAGGTTAAAGATCTCTACAAGAAAAACTAAAAAACGCTGCTGAAAAAAATCATAGATGACACAAACAAATGGGAACACATTCCATGCTCACCAATAGAAAGAATCAATATTGTGGAAATGATCGTACTACCCAAAATAATCTACAGATTCAATGCAATTCCCACGAAAATACTATCATTATTTTTCATAGAACCAGAAAAAATAATCCTAAAAGTCATATGTAAGCAAAAGGAGCTCACGTAGTCAAAGAAATTGTGAGCAAAAAGAACATATCTACAGGCATCACATAACCCAACTACAAATTATATAAGACTATACTGCCCAAAACAGTGTAGTACTGATATAAAACTGAGCTCTTAGACCGATGGAACTAAATAGAGAACCCAGAAACGAAGCCAAATATTTACAGCCAACTGATCTTTGACGAAGCATGCAAAAACATAAACTAGGCAAAGGACATCATATTCAATAAATGGTGCTGGGAAAACTGGCAAGCCACATGTAGAAGAATAAAATTGGATCCCCATCCCCCACCTTATATAACAGTCAACTTAAGATGGATCAAAAACTTAAATCTAATACCTGAAACCATAAAAATTCTAGAAGATAACATTGGGAGAACTCTTCTGGATATTGGCCTCGTCAAAGAATTCATAACTAAGACCCCAAAAGCAAATGCAACAAAAACACAAATAAATAAATGGGACTTAATTAAACTAAAAAAAACTTCTGCACAGCAAAAGTAATAATCAGCTGAGTAAACAATCCACAAAATGGGAGAGCATATTTGCAAACTACTTAACCGGCAAAGAACTAGTATCCAAAATCTACAAACAAACGGAAGTAAGGCATCACAAAAAATAATTCCTTCAAAAAGTGGACAAAGGACATGAATAGACATTTCTACAAAGATGATATACACATGGGTAGCAAATATTTGAAAAAATGCTCAACATTGCTAGTCATCAGGTAAATGCAAATAAAAACCACAGTGAGATACCACCTTACTCCTGCAAGAATGGCCATAATTTAAAAGTCAAAAAATAATAACTGTTGGTGTGGATGTAGTGAACAGGGAACATTTTTATGCTGCTTGTGGGAATGTAAAGTAGTACAGCTTCTATTCAAGACAGTATGGTGATTCCTTAAAGAAGTAAAAGTAGATCTACCATTTGATCTAGCAATCCTACTACTAGGTACCTACCTAAGGGAAAAGAAGTCTTTGTAAGAAAAAGACACAGGCACATGCATGTTTACAGCAGCACAACTCACAGTTGCAAAAATATGTGCCCATCCACCAATGAGTGGATAAAGAAAATGTGGTATATATATATACCATGGAACACTACTCAGCAATAAATGGAACAAAAGAATGTCTTTTGCAGCATTGGAGGCTGGAGGCCATTATTCTAAGTGAAGTAACTCAGGAATGGAAAATGAAATACTGTATGTTCTCATTTATAAGTGGAAGCTACAATATGAGGATGCAAAGGCATACAGAGTGATATAATGGACTTTGGGGACTTAGGGTCAGGGGACAGTGGGAGTGGCGTGAGGAAAAAAGACTATATATTCGGTAGAGTGTACACTGCTCAAGTGACAGGTGCACTAAAATCTTAGAATTCTCTACTATAGAATTCATCCATGTAACCAAAACCACTTGTATGCCCAAAACAATTGAAATTTTTAAAAATTAATTAAACAAGAAATAAACAAAATTTTTAATTGTAAAAGACTCCAATTTATTCGTCATTTATATTTTGTGGTGATGTATTTTCTAAAAATTTTATTATTTTTTCTTTCACCCTTAAATTTTACTGCATTTATAACTTCATTTAAAACATAGAACGGGGGGGCGGAGCAAGATGGCCGAATAGGAACAGCTCCAGTCTCCAACTCCCAGCGCGAGCGACACAGAAGACCGGTGATTTCTGCATTTTCAACTGAGGTACTGGGGTCATCTCACTAGGGAGTGCCGGACAATCGGTGCTGGTCAGCTGCTGCAGCCTGACCAGCGAGAGCTGAAGCAGGGCGAGGCATCGCCTCACCTGGAAGCGCAAGGGGGAAGGGGATCCGTTTTCCTAGCCAGGGGAACTGAGAC